>NW_028283411.1:0-191225 GCF_059441005.1 Hippichthys cyanospilos | reverse complement strand
AAACTAAGCATTTTTCAGCTGAAATAATGAATGTAGTCCTCTTAATTCTTGCTTCTAAAGCATACGCAAGCAGAAATTTCAATGTACAATGATGTTTTTAAAAAAACAGTCAAAATGTGCTCCACTCGGGCTGAAAACGCTTGGTTTGGGACATGACATTAATGTTGACTATAAATCATAAACTAAGCATTTTTCAGCTGAAATAATGAATGTAGTCCTCTTAATTCTTGCTTCTAAAGCATACGCAAGCAGAAATTTCAATGTACAATGATGTTTTTAAAAAAAACAGTCCAAAATGTGCTCCACTCGGGCTGAAAACGCTGTTGGGGACATTTTCATTAATGTTGACTACAAATCAAAAACTAAGCATTTTTCAGCTGAAATAATGAATGTATTCCCTCTTAATTCTTGCTTCTAAAGCATTCGCAAGCAGAAATTTCAATGTACAATGATGTTTTTAAAAAACAGTCAAATGTGCTCCACTCGGGCTGAAAACGCTGTTGGGGACATTTCATTAATGTTGACTATAAATCATAAACTAAGCATTTTTCAGCTGAAATAATGAATGTAGTCCTCTTAATTCTTGCTTCTAAAGCATACGCAAGCAGAAATTTCAATGTACAATGATGTTTTTAAAAAACGGTCAAAATGTGCTCCACTCGGGCTGAAAACGCTTGTTGGGACATGACATTAATGTTGACTATTAAATCATAAACTAAGCATTTTTCAGCTGAAATAATGAATGTAGTCCTCTTAATTCTTGCTTCTAAAGCATACGCAAACAGAAATTTCAATGTACAATGATGTTTTTAAAAAACGTCAAAATGCTCCACTCGGGCTGAAAACGCTTGTTCGGAACATTTCCTTAATGTTGACTAATAAATCATAAACCTAAGCATTTTTCAGCTGAAATAATGAATGTAGTCCTCTTAATTCTTGCTTCTAAAGCATACGCAAGCAGAAAATTTCAATGTACAATGATGTTTTAAAAAAACGGTCAAAATGTGCTCCACTCGGGCTGAAAACGCTTGTTGGAACATTTCATTATGTTGACTATAAATCATAAACTAAGCATTTTTCAGCTGAAATAATGAATGTAGTCCTCTTATTTCTTGCTTCTAAAGCATACGCAAGCAGAAATTCAATGTACAATGATGTTTTTAAAAAACAGTCAAAATGTGCTCACCTCGGCTGAAAACGCTGTTGGGACATTTCATTAATGTTGACTATAAATCATAAACTAAGCATTTTTCAGCTGAAATAATGAATGTAGTCCTCTTAATTCTTGCTTCTAAAGCATACGCAAGCAGAAATTTCAATGTACAATGATGTTTTTAAAAAAACAGTCAAAAATGCGCTCCACTCGGGCTGAAAACGCTGTTGGGGACATTTCATTAATGTTGACTATAAATCATAAACTAAGCATTTTTCAGCTGAAAGAATGAATGTAGTCCTCTTAATCTTGCTTCTAAGCATACGCAAGCAGAAATTTCAATGTACCAATGATGTTTTTAAAAAAACGGTCAAAATGTGCTCCACTCGGGCTGAAAACGCTTGTTCGGAACATTTCCTTAATGTTGACTATAAATCATAAACTAAGCATTTTTCAGCTGAAATAATGAATGTAGTCCTCTTAATTCTTGCTTCTAAAGCATACGCAAGCAGAAATTTCAATGTACAATGATGTTTTTAAAAAAACAGTCAAAATGTGCTCCACTCGGGCTGAAAACGCTTGTTTGGGACATGACATTAATGTTGACTATAAATCATAAACTAAGCATTTTTCAGCTGAAATAATGAATGTAGTCCTCTTAATTCTTGCTTCTAAAGCATACGCAAGCAGAAATTTCAATGTACAATGATGTTTTTAAAAAAAACAGTCAAAATGTGCTCCACTCGGGCTGAAAACGCTGTTGGGGACATTTCATTAATGTTGACTACAAATCAAAAACTAAGCATTTTTCAGCTGAAATAATGAATGTAGTCCTCTTAATTCTTGCTTCTAAAGCATTCGCAAGCAGAAATTTCAATGTACAATGATGTTTTTAAAAAAACAGTCAAAATGTGCTCCACTCGGGCTGAAAACGCTGTTGGGGACATTTCATTAATGTTGACTATAAATCATAAACTAAGCATTTTTCAGCTGAAATAATGAATGTAGTCCTCTTAATTCTTGCTTCTAAAGCATACGCAAGCAGAAATTTCAATGTACAATGATGTTTTTAAAAAAACGGTCAAAATGTGCTCCACTCGGGCTGAAAACGCTTGTTTGGGACATTACATTAATGTTGACTATAAATCATAAACTAAGCATTTTTCAGCTGAAATAATGAATGTAGTCCTCTTAATTCTTGCTTCTAAAGCATACGCAAACAGAAATTTCAATGTACAATGATGTTTTTTAAAAAACGGTCAAAATGTGCTCCACTCGGGCTGAAAACGCTTGTTCGGAACATTTCCTTAATGTTGACTATAAATCATAAACTAAGCATTTTTCAGCTGAAATAATGAATGTAGTCCTCTTAATTCTTGCTTCTAAAGCATACGCAAGCAGAAATTTCAATGTACAATGATGTTTTTAAAAAAAACAGTCAAAATGCGCTCCACTCGGGCTGAAAACGCTGTTGGGGACATTTCATTAATGTTGACTACAAATCAAAAACTAAGCATTTTTCAGCTGAAATAATGAATGTAGTCCTCTTAATTCTTGCTTCTAAAGCATTCGCAAGCAGAAATTTCAATGTACAATGATGTTTTTAAAAAAAGGGTCAAAATGTGCTCCACTCGGGCTGAAAACGCTTGTTTGGAACATTTCATTAATGTTGACTATAAATCATAAACTAAGCATTTTTCAGCTGAAATAATGAATGTAGTCCTCTTAATTCTTGCTTCTAAAGCATACGCAAGCAGAAATTTCAATGTACAATGATGTTTTTAAAAAAACGGTCAAAATGTGCTCCACTCGGGCTGAAAACGCTTGTTTGGGACATGACATTAATGTTGACTATAAATCATAAACTAAGCATTTTTCAGCTGAAATAATGAATGTAGTCCTCTTAATTCTTGCTTCTAAAGCATACGCAAACAGAAATTTCAATGTACAATGATGTTTTTTAAAAAACGGTCAAAATGTGCTCCACTCGGGCTGAAAACGCTTGTTCGGAACATTTCCTTAATGTTGACTATAAATCATAAACTAAGCATTTTTCAGCTGAAATAATGAATGTAGTCCTCTTAATTCTTGCTTCTAAAGCATACGCAAGCAGAAATTTCAATGTACAATGATGTTTTTAAAAAAACGGTCAAAATGTGCTCCACTCGGGCTGAAAACGCTTGTTCGGAACATTTCCTTAATGTTGACTATAAATCATAAACTAAGCATTTTTCAGCTGAAATAATGAATGTAGTCCTCTTAATTCTTGCTTCTAAAGCATACGCAAGCAGAAATTTCAATGTACAATGATGTTTTTAAAAAAAACAGTCAAAATGTGCTCCACTCGGGCTGAAAACGCTGTTGGGGACATTTCATTAATGTTGACTACAAATCAAAAACTAAGCATTTTTCAGCTGAAATAATGAATGTAGTCCTCTTAATTCTTGCTTCTAAAGCATTCGCAAGCAGAAATTTCAATGTACAATGATGTTTTTAAAAAAACAGTCAAAATGTGCTCCACTCGGGCTGAAAACGCTGTTGGGGACATTTCATTAATGTTGACTATAAATCATAAACTAAGCATTTTTCAGCTGAAATAATGAATGTAGTCCTCTTAATTCTTGCTTCTAAAGCATACGCAAGCAGAAATTTCAATGTACAATGATGTTTTTAAAAAAAACGGTCAAAATGTGCTCCACTCGGGCTGAAAACGCTTGTTTGGGACATTACATTAATGTTGACTATAAATCATAAACTAAGCATTTTTCAGCTGAAATAATGAATGTAGTCCTCTTAATTCTTGCTTCTAAAGCATACGCAAACAGAAATTTCAATGTACAATGATGTTTTTTAAAAAACGGTCAAAATGTGCTCCACTCGGGCTGAAAACGCTTGTTCGGAACATTTCCTTAATGTTGACTATAAATCATAAACTAAGCATTTTTCAGCTGAAATAATGAATGTAGTCCTCTTAATTCTTGCTTCTAAAGCATACGCAAGCAGAAATTTCAATGTACAATGATGTTTTTAAAAAAAACAGTCAAAATGCGCTCCACTCGGGCTGAAAACGCTGTTGGGGACATTTCATTAATGTTGACTACAAATCAAAAACTAAGCATTTTTCAGCTGAAATAATGAATGTAGTCCTCTTAATTCTTGCTTCTAAAGCATACGCAAGCAGAAATTTCAATGTACAATGATGTTTTTTAAAAAACGGTCAAAATGTGCTCCACTCGGGCTGAAAACGCTTGTTCGGAACATTTCCTTAATGTTGACTATAAATCATAAACTAAGCATTTTTCAGCTGAAATAATGAATGTAGTCCTCTTAATTCTTGCTTCTAAAGCATACGCAAGCAGAAATTTCAATGTACAATGATGTTTTTAAAAAAAACAGTCAAAATGCGCTCCACTCGGGCTGAAAACGCTGTTGGGGACATTTCATTAATGTTGACTACAAATCAAAAACTAAGCATTTTTCAGCTGAAATAATGAATGTAGTCCTCTTAATTCTTGCTTCTAAAGCATACGCAAGCAGAAATTTCAATGTACAATGATGTTTTTAAAAAAAACAGTCAAAATGCGCTCCACTCGGGCTGAAAACGCTGTTGGGGACATTTCATTAATGTTGACTATAAATCATAAACTAAGCATTTTTCAGCTGAAAGAATGAATGTAGTCCTCTTAATTCTTGCTTCTAAAGCATACGCAAGCAGAAATTTCAATGTACAATGATGTTTTTAAAAAAACGGTCAAAATGTGCTCCACTCGGGCTGAAAACGCTTGTTCGGAACATTTCCTTAATGTTGACTATAAATCATAAACTAAGCATTTTTCAGCTGAAATAATGAATGTAGTCCTCTTAATTCTTGCTTCTAAAGCATACGCAAGCAGAAATTTCAATGTACAATGATGTTTTTAAAAAAACAGTCAAAATGTGCTCCACTCGGGCTGAAAACGCTTGTTTGGGACATGACATTAATGTTGACTATAAATCATAAACTAAGCATTTTTCAGCTGAAATAATGAATGTAGTCCTCTTAATTCTTGCTTCTAAAGCATACGCAAGCAGAAATTTCAATGTACAATGATGTTTTTAAAAAAAACAGTCAAAATGTGCTCCACTCGGGCTGAAAACGCTGTTGGGGACATTTCATTAATGTTGACTACAAATCAAAAACTAAGCATTTTTCAGCTGAAATAATGAATGTAGTCCTCTTAATTCTTGCTTCTAAAGCATTCGCAAGCAGAAATTTCAATGTACAATGATGTTTTTAAAAAAACAGTCAAAATGTGCTCCACTCGGGCTGAAAACGCTTGTTTGGGACATGACATTAATGTTGACTATAAATCATAAACTAAGCATTTTTCAGCTGAAATAATGAATGTAGTCCTCTTAATTCTTGCTTCTAAAGCATACGCAAGCAGAAATTTCAATGTACAATGATGTTTTTAAAAAAAACAGTCAAAATGTGCTCCACTCGGGCTGAAAACGCTGTTGGGGACATTTCATTAATGTTGACTACAAATCAAAAACTAAGCATTTTTCAGCTGAAATAATGAATGTAGTCCTCTTAATTCTTGCTTCTAAAGCATTCGCAAGCAGAAATTTCAATGTACAATGATGTTTTTAAAAAAACAGTCAAAATGTGCTCCACTCGGGCTGAAAACGCTGTTGGGGACATTTCATTAATGTTGACTATAAATCATAAACTAAGCATTTTTCAGCTGAAATAATGAATGTAGTCCTCTTAATTCTTGCTTCTAAAGCATACGCAAGCAGAAATTTCAATGTACAATGATGTTTTTAAAAAAACGGTCAAAATGTGCTCCACTCGGGCTGAAAACGCTTGTTTGGGACATTACATTAATGTTGACTATAAATCATAAACTAAGCATTTTTCAGCTGAAATAATGAATGTAGTCCTCTTAATTCTTGCTTCTAAAGCATACGCAAACAGAAATTTCAATGTACAATGATGTTTTTTAAAAAACGGTCAAAATGTGCTCCACTCGGGCTGAAAACGCTTGTTCGGAACATTTCCTTAATGTTGACTATAAATCATAAACTAAGCATTTTTCAGCTGAAATAATGAATGTAGTCCTCTTAATTCTTGCTTCTAAAGCATACGCAAGCAGAAATTTCAATGTACAATGATGTTTTTAAAAAAAACAGTCAAAATGCGCTCCACTCGGGCTGAAAACGCTGTTGGGGACATTTCATTAATGTTGACTACAAATCAAAAACTAAGCATTTTTCAGCTGAAATAATGAATGTAGTCCTCTTAATTCTTGCTTCTAAAGCATTCGCAAGCAGAAATTTCAATGTACAATGATGTTTTTAAAAAAAGGGTCAAAATGTGCTCCACTCGGGCTGAAAACGCTTGTTTGGAACATTTCATTAATGTTGACTATAAATCATAAACTAAGCATTTTTCAGCTGAAATAATGAATGTAGTCCTCTTAATTCTTGCTTCTAAAGCATACGCAAGCAGAAATTTCAATGTACAATGATGTTTTTAAAAAAACGGTCAAAATGTGCTCCACTCGGGCTGAAAACGCTTGTTTGGGACATGACATTAATGTTGACTATAAATCATAAACTAAGCATTTTTCAGCTGAAATAATGAATGTAGTCCTCTTAATTCTTGCTTCTAAAGCATACGCAAACAGAAATTTCAATGTACAATGATGTTTTTTAAAAAACGGTCAAAATGTGCTCCACTCGGGCTGAAAACGCTTGTTCGGAACATTTCCTTAATGTTGACTATAAATCATAAACTAAGCATTTTTCAGCTGAAATAATGAATGTAGTCCTCTTAATTCTTGCTTCTAAAGCATACGCAAGCAGAAATTTCAATGTACAATGATGTTTTTAAAAAAACGGTCAAAATGTGCTCCACTCGGGCTGAAAACGCTTGTTCGGAACATTTCCTTAATGTTGACTATAAATCATAAACTAAGCATTTTTCAGCTGAAATAATGAATGTAGTCCTCTTAATTCTTGCTTCTAAAGCATACGCAAGCAGAAATTTCAATGTACAATGATGTTTTTAAAAAAAACAGTCAAAATGTGCTCCACTCGGGCTGAAAACGCTGTTGGGGACATTTCATTAATGTTGACTACAAATCAAAAACTAAGCATTTTTCAGCTGAAATAATGAATGTAGTCCTCTTAATTCTTGCTTCTAAAGCATTCGCAAGCAGAAATTTCAATGTACAATGATGTTTTTAAAAAAACAGTCAAAATGTGCTCCACTCGGGCTGAAAACGCTGTTGGGGACATTTCATTAATGTTGACTATAAATCATAAACTAAGCATTTTTCAGCTGAAATAATGAATGTAGTCCTCTTAATTCTTGCTTCTAAAGCATACGCAAGCAGAAATTTCAATGTACAATGATGTTTTTAAAAAAACGGTCAAAATGTGCTCCACTCGGGCTGAAAACGCTTGTTTGGGACATTACATTAATGTTGACTATAAATCATAAACTAAGCATTTTTCAGCTGAAATAATGAATGTAGTCCTCTTAATTCTTGCTTCTAAAGCATACGCAAACAGAAATTTCAATGTACAATGATGTTTTTTAAAAAACGGTCAAAATGTGCTCCACTCGGGCTGAAAACGCTTGTTCGGAACATTTCCTTAATGTTGACTATAAATCATAAACTAAGCATTTTTCAGCTGAAATAATGAATGTAGTCCTCTTAATTCTTGCTTCTAAAGCATACGCAAGCAGAAATTTCAATGTACAATGATGTTTTTAAAAAAAACAGTCAAAATGCGCTCCACTCGGGCTGAAAACGCTGTTGGGGACATTTCATTAATGTTGACTACAAATCAAAAACTAAGCATTTTTCAGCTGAAATAATGAATGTAGTCCTCTTAATTCTTGCTTCTAAAGCATACGCAAGCAGAAATTTCAATGTACAATGATGTTTTTTAAAAAACGGTCAAAATGTGCTCCACTCGGGCTGAAAACGCTTGTTCGGAACATTTCCTTAATGTTGACTATAAATCATAAACTAAGCATTTTTCAGCTGAAATAATGAATGTAGTCCTCTTAATTCTTGCTTCTAAAGCATACGCAAGCAGAAATTTCAATGTACAATGATGTTTTTAAAAAAAACAGTCAAAATGCGCTCCACTCGGGCTGAAAACGCTGTTGGGGACATTTCATTAATGTTGACTACAAATCAAAAACTAAGCATTTTTCAGCTGAAATAATGAATGTAGTCCTCTTAATTCTTGCTTCTAAAGCATACGCAAGCAGAAATTTCAATGTACAATGATGTTTTTAAAAAAAGGGTCAAAATGTGCTCCACTCGGGCTGAAAACGCTTGTTTGGAACATTTCATTAATGTTGACTATAAATCATAAACTAAGCATTTTTCAGCTGAAATAATGAATGTAGTCCTCTTAATTCTTGCTTCTAAAGCATACGCAAGCAGAAATTTCAATGTACAATGATGTTTTTAAAAAAACAGTCAAAATGTGCTCCACTCGGGCTGAAAACGCTTGTTTGGGACATGACATTAATGTTGACTATAAATCATAAACTAAGCATTTTTCAGCTGAAATAATGAATGTAGTCCTCTTAATTCTTGCTTCTAAAGCATACGCAAGCAGAAATTTCAATGTACAATGATGTTTTTAAAAAAACAGTCAAAATGTGCTCCACTCGGGCTGAAAACGCTTGTTTGGGACATTACATTAATGTTGACTATAAATCATAAACTAAGCATTTTTCAGCTGAAATAATGAATGTAGTCCTCTTAATTCTTGCTTCTAAAGCATACGCAAAAAGAAATTTCAATGTACAATGATGTTTTTTAAAAAACGGTCAAAATGTGCTCCACTCGGGCTGAAAACGCTTGTTCGGAACATTTCCTTAATGTTGACTATAAATCATAAACTAAGCATTTTTCAGCTGAAATAATGAATGTAGTCCTCTTAATTCTTGCTTCTAAAGCATACGCAAGCAGAAATTTCAATGTACAATGATGTTTTTAAAAAAAACAGTCAAAATGCGCTCCACTCGGGCTGAAAACGCTGTTGGGGACATTTCATTAATGTTGACTACAAATCAAAAACTAAGCATTTTTCAGCTGAAATAATGAATGTAGTCCTCTTAATTCTTGCTTCTAAAGCATACGCAAGCAGAAATTTCAATGTACAATGATGTTTTTAAAAAAAGGGTCAAAATGTGCTCCACTCGGGCTGAAAACGCTTGTTTGGAACATTTCATTAATGTTGACTATAAATCATAAACTAAGCATTTTTCAGCTGAAATAATGAATGTAGTCCTCTTAATTCTTGCTTCTAAAGCATACGCAAGCAGAAATTTCAATGTACAATGATGTTTTTAAAAAAACAGTCAAAATGTGCTCCACTCGGGCTGAAAACGCTGTTGGGGACATGACATTAATGTTGACTATAAATCATAAACTAAGCATTTTTCAGCTGAAATAATGAATGTAGTCCTCTTAATTCTTGCTTCTAAAGCATACGCAAGCAGAAATTTCAATGTACAATGATGTTTTTAAAAAAAGGGTCAAAATGTGCTCCACTCGGGCTGAAAACGCTGTTGGGGACATTTCATTAATGTTGACTACAAATCAAAAACTAAGCATTTTTCAGCTGAAATAATGAATGTAGTCCTCTTAATTCTTGCTTCTAAAGCATACGCAAGCAGAAATTTCAATGTACAATGATGTTTTTAAAAAAAGGGTCAAAATGTGCTCCACTCGGGCTGAAAACGCTTGTTTGGAACATTTCATTAATGTTGACTATAAATCATAAACTAAGCATTTTTCAGCTGAAATAATGAATGTAGTCCTCTTAATTCTTGCTTCTAAAGCATACGCAAGCAGAAATTTCAATGTACAATGATGTTTTTAAAAAAACAGTCAAAATGTGCTCCACTCGGGCTGAAAACGCTTGTTTGGGACATGACATTAATGTTGACTATAAATCATAAACTAAGCATTTTTCAGCTGAAATAATGAATGTAGTCCTCTTAATTCTTGCTTCTAAAGCATACGCAAGCAGAAATTTCAATGTACAATGATGTTTTTAAAAAAACAGTCAAAATGTGCTCCACTCGGGCTGAAAACGCTTGTTTGGGACATTACATTAATGTTGACTATAAATCATAAACTAAGCATTTTTCAGCTGAAATAATGAATGTAGTCCTCTTAATTCTTGCTTCTAAAGCATACGCAAACAGAAATTTCAATGTACAATGATGTTTTTAAAAAAAACTGTCAAAATGTGCTCCACTCGGGCTGAAAACGCTTGTTTGGAACATTTCATTAATGTTGACTATAATTCATAAACTAAGCATTTTTCAGCTGAAATAATGAATGTAGTCCTCTTAATTCTTGCTTCTAAAGCATACGCAAGCAGAAATTTCAATGTACAATGATGTTTTTAAAAAAAACAGTCAAAATGTGCTCCACTCGGGCTGAAAACGCTGTTGGGGACATTTCATTAATGTTGACTATAAATCAAAAACTAAGCATTTTTCAGCTGAAATAATGAATGTAGTCCTCTTAATTCTTGCTTCTAAAGCATACGCAAGCAGAAATTTCAATGTACAATGATGTTTTTAAAAAAACAGTCAAAATGTGCTCCACTCAGGCTGAAAACGCTGTTGGGGACATTTCATTAATGTTGACTATAAATCATAAACTAAGCATTTTTCAGCCGAAATAATGAATGTAGTCCTCCTAATTCTTGCTTCTAAAGCATACGCAAGCAGAAATTTCAATGTACAATGATGTTTTTAAAAAAACAGTCAAAATGTGCTCCACTCGGGCTGAAAACGCTTGTTTGGAACATTTCATTAATGTTGACTATAAATCATAAACTAAGCATTTTTCAGCTGAAATAATGAATGTAGTCCTCTTAATTCTTGCTTCTAAAGCATACGCAAGCAGAAATTTCAATGTACAATGATGTTTTTAAAAAAACAGTCAAAATGTGCTCCACTCGGGCTGAAAACGCTTGTTTGGGACATGACATTAATGTTGACTATAAATCATAAACTAAGCATTTTTCAGCTGAAATAATGAATGTAGTCCTCTTAATTCTTGCTTCTAAAGCATACGCAAGCAGAAATTTCAATGTACAATGATGTTTTTAAAAAAACAGTCAAAATGTGCTCCACTCGGGCTGAAAACGCTTGTTTGGGACATTACATTAATGTTGACTATAAATCATAAACTAAGCATTTTTCAGCTGAAATAATGAATGTAGTCCTCTTAATTCTTGCTTCTAAAGCATACGCAAAAAGAAATTTCAATGTACAATGATGTTTTTTAAAAAACGGTCAAAATGTGCTCCACTCGGGCTGAAAACGCTTGTTCGGAACATTTCATTAATGTTGACTATAAATCATAAACTAAGCATTTTTCAGCTGAAATAATGAATGTAGTCCTCTTAATTCTTGCTTCTAAAGCATACGCAAGCAGAAATTTCAATGTACAATGATGTTTTTAAAAAAAACAGTCAAAATGCGCTCCACTCGGGCTGAAAACGCTGTTGGGGACATTTCATTAATGTTGACTACAAATCAAAAACTAAGCATTTTTCAGCTGAAATAATGAATGTAGTCCTCTTAATTCTTGCTTCTAAAGCATACGCAAGCAGAAATTTCAATGTACAATGATGTTTTTAAAAAAACGGTCAAAATGTGCTCCACTCGGGCTGAAAACGCTTGTTTGGGACATTACATTAATGTTGACTATAAATCATAAACTAAGCATTTTTCAGCTGAAATAATGAATGTAGTCCTCTTAATTCTTGCTTCTAAAGCATACGCAAACAGAAATTTCAATGTACAATGATGTTTTTTAAAAAACGGTCAAAATGTGCTCCACTCGGGCTGAAAACGCTTGTTCGGAACATTTCCTTAATGTTGACTATAAATCATAAACTAAGCATTTTTCAGCTGAAATAATGAATGTAGTCCTCTTAATTCTTGCTTCTAAAGCATACGCAAGCAGAAATTTCAATGTACAATGATGTTTTTAAAAAAAACAGTCAAAATGCGCTCCACTCGGGCTGAAAACGCTGTTGGGGACATTTCATTAATGTTGACTACAAATCAAAAACTAAGCATTTTTCAGCTGAAATAATGAATGTAGTCCTCTTAATTCTTGCTTCTAAAGCATACGCAAGCAGAAATTTCAATGTACAATGATGTTTTTTAAAAAATGGTCAAAATGTGCTCCACTCGGGCTGAAAACGCTTGTTCGGAACATTTCCTTAATGTTGACTATAAATCATAAACTAAGCATTTTTCAGCTGAAATAATGAATGTAGTCCTCTTAATTCTTGCTTCTAAAGCATACGCAAGCAGAAATTTCAATGTACAATGATGTTTTTAAAAAAAACAGTCAAAATGCGCTCCACTCGGGCTGAAAACGCTGTTGGGGACATTTCATTAATGTTGACTACAAATCAAAAACTAAGCATTTTTCAGCTGAAATAATGAATGTAGTCCTCTTAATTCTTGCTTCTAAAGCATACGCAAGCAGAAATTTCAATGTACAATGATGTTTTTAAAAAAAGGGTCAAAATGTGCTCCACTCGGGCTGAAAACGCTTGTTTGGAACATTTCATTAATGTTGACTATAAATCATAAACTAAGCATTTTTCAGCTGAAATAATGAATGTAGTCCTCTTAATTCTTGCTTCTAAAGCATACGCAAGCAGAAATTTCAATGTACAATGATGTTTTTAAAAAAACAGTCAAAATGTGCTCCACTCGGGCTGAAAACGCTTGTTTGGGACATGACATTAATGTTGACTATAAATCATAAACTAAGCATTTTTCAGCTGAAATAATGAATGTAGTCCTCTTAATTCTTGCTTCTAAAGCATACGCAAGCAGAAATTTCAATGTACAATGATGTTTTTAAAAAAACAGTCAAAATGTGCTCCACTCGGGCTGAAAACGCTTGTTTGGGACATGACATTAATGTTGACTATAAATCATAAACTAAGCATTTTTCAGCTGAAATAATGAATGTAGTCCTCTTAATTCTTGCTTCTAAAGCATACGCAAGCAGAAATTTCAATGTACAATGATGTTTTTAAAAAAACAGTCAAAATGTGCTCCACTCGGGCTGAAAACGCTTGTTTGGGACATTACATTAATGTTGACTATAAATCATAAACTAAGCATTTTTCAGCTGAAATAATGAATGTAGTCCTCTTAATTCTTGCTTCTAAAGCATACGCAAAAAGAAATTTCAATGTACAATGGTGTTTTTTAAAAAACGGTCAAAATGTGCTCCACTCGGGCTGAAAACGCTTGTTCGGAACATTTCCTTAATGTTGACTATAAATCATAAACTAAGCATTTTTCAGCTGAAATAATGAATGTAGTCCTCTTAATTCTTGCTTCTAAAGCATACGCAAGCAGAAATTTCAATGTACAATGATGTTTTTAAAAAAAACAGTCAAAATGCGCTCCACTCGGGCTGAAAACGCTGTTGGGGACATTTCATTAATGTTGACTACAAATCAAAAACTAAGCATTTTTCAGCTGAAATAATGAATGTAGTCCTCTTAATTCTTGCTTCTAAAGCATACGCAAGCAGAAATTTCAATGTACAATGATGTTTTTAAAAAAAGGGTCAAAATGTGCTCCACTCGGGCTGAAAACGCTTGTTTGGAACATTTCATTAATGTTGACTATAAATCATAAACTAAGCATTTTTCAGCTGAAATAATGAATGTAGTCCTCTTAATTCTTGCTTCTAAAGCATACGCAAGCAGAAATTTCAATGTACAATGATGTTTTTAAAAAAACAGTCAAAATGTGCTCCACTCGGGCTGAAAACGCTGTTGGGGACATGACATTAATGTTGACTATAAATCATAAACTAAGCATTTTTCAGCTGAAATAATGAATGTAGTCCTCTTAATTCTTGCTTCTAAAGCATACGCAAGCAGAAATTTCAATGTACAATGATGTTTTTAAAAAAAGGGTCAAAATGCGCTCCACTCGGGCTTAAAACGCTGTTGGGGACATTTCATTAATGTTGACTACAAATCAAAAACTAAGCATTTTTCAGCTGAAATAATGAATGTAGTCCTCTTAATTCTTGCTTCTAAAGCATACGCAAGCAGAAATTTCAATGTACAATGATGTTTTTAAAAAAAGGGTCAAAATGTGCTCCACTCGGGCTGAAAACGCTTGTTTGGAACATTTCATTAATGTTGACTATAAATCATAAACTAAGCATTTTTCAGCTGAAATAATGAATGTAGTCCTCTTAATTCTTGCTTCTAAAGCATACGCAAGCAGAAATTTCAATGTACAATGATGTTTTTAAAAAAACAGTCAAAATGCGCTCCACTCGGGCTGAAAACGCTGTTGGGGACATTTCATTAATGTTGACTACAAATCAAAAACTAAGCATTTTTCAGCTGAAATAATGAATGTAGTCCTCTTAATTCTTGCTTCTAAAGCATACGCAAGCAGAAATTTCAATGTACAATGATGTTTTTTAAAAAACGGTCAAAATGTGCTCCACTCGGGCTGAAAACGCTTGTTCGGAACATTTCCTTAATGTTGACTATAAATCATAAACTAAGCATTTTTCAGCTGAAATAATGAATGTAGTCCTCTTAATTCTTGCTTCTAAAGCATACGCAAGCAGAAATTTCAATGTACAATGATGTTTTTAAAAAAAACAGTCAAAATGCGCTCCACTCGGGCTGAAAACGCTGTTGGGGACATTTCATTAATGTTGACTACAAATCAAAAACTAAGCATTTTTCAGCTGAAATAATGAATGTAGTCCTCTTAATTCTTGCTTCTAAAGCATACGCAAGCAGAAATTTCAATGTACAATGATGTTTTTAAAAAAAGGGTCAAAATGTGCTCCACTCGGGCTGAAAACGCTTGTTTGGAACATTTCATTAATGTTGACTATAAATCATAAACTAAGCATTTTTCAGCTGAAATAATGAATGTAGTCCTCTTAATTCTTGCTTCTAAAGCATACGCAAGCAGAAATTTCAATGTACAATGATGTTTTTAAAAAAACAGTCAAAATGTGCTCCACTCGGGCTGAAAACGCTTGTTTGGGACATGACATTAATGTTGACTATAAATCATAAACTAAGCATTTTTCAGCTGAAATAATGAATGTAGTCCTCTTAATTCTTGCTTCTAAAGCATACGCAAGCAGAAATTTCAATGTACAATGATGTTTTTAAAAAAACAGTCAAAATGTGCTCCACTCGGGCTGAAAACGCTTGTTTGGGACATTACATTAATGTTGACTATAAATCATAAACTAAGCATTTTTCAGCTGAAATAATGAATGTAGTCCTCTTAATTCTTGCTTCTAAAGCATACGCAAAAAGAAATTTCAATGTACAATGATGTTTTTTAAAAAACGGTCAAAATGTGCTCCACTCGGGCTGAAAACGCTTGTTCGGAACATTTCCTTAATGTTGACTATAAATCATAAACTAAGCATTTTTCAGCTGAAATAATGAATGTAGTCCTCTTAATTCTTGCTTCTAAAGCATACGCAAGCAGAAATTTCAATGTACAATGATGTTTTTAAAAAAAACAGTCAAAATGCGCTCCACTCGGGCTGAAAACGCTGTTGGGGACATTTCATTAATGTTGACTACAAATCAAAAACTAAGCATTTTTCAGCTGAAATAATGAATGTAGTCCTCTTAATTCTTGCTTCTAAAGCATACGCAAGCAGAAATTTCAATGTACAATGATGTTTTTAAAAAAAGGGTCAAAATGTGCTCCACTCGGGCTGAAAACGCTTGTTTGGAACATTTCATTAATGTTGACTATAAATCATAAACTAAGCATTTTTCAGCTGAAATAATGAATGTAGTCCTCTTAATTCTTGCTTCTAAAGCATACGCAAGCAGAAATTTCAATGTACAATGATGTTTTTAAAAAAACAGTCAAAATGTGCTCCACTCGGGCTGAAAACGCTGTTGGGGACATGACATTAATGTTGACTATAAATCATAAACTAAGCATTTTTCAGCTGAAATAATGAATGTAGTCCTCTTAATTCTTGCTTCTAAAGCATACGCAAGCAGAAATTTCAATGTACAATGATGTTTTTAAAAAAAGGGTCAAAATGTGCTCCACTCGGGCTGAAAACGCTGTTGGGGACATTTCATTAATGTTGACTACAAATCAAAAACTAAGCATTTTTCAGCTGAAATAATGAATGTAGTCCTCTTAATTCTTGCTTCTAAAGCATACGCAAGCAGAAATTTCAATGTACAATGATGTTTTTAAAAAAAGGGTCAAAATGTGCTCCACTCGGGCTGAAAACGCTTGTTTGGAACATTTCATTAATGTTGACTATAAATCATAAACTAAGCATTTTTCAGATGAAATAATGAATGTAGTCCTCTTAATTCTTGCTTCTAAAGCATACGCAAGCAGAAATTTCAATGTACAATGATGTTTTTAAAAAAACAGTCAAAATGTGCTCCACTCGGGCTGAAAACGCTTGTTTGGGACATGACATTAATGTTGACTATAAATCATAAACTAAGCATTTTTCAGCTGAAATAATGAATGTAGTCCTCTTAATTCTTGCTTCTAAAGCATACGCAAGCAGAAATTTCAATGTACAATGATGTTTTTAAAAAAACAGTCAAAATGTGCACCACTCGGGCTGAAAACGCTTGTTTGGGACATTACATTAATGTTGACTATAAATCATAAACTAAGCATTTTTCAGCTGAAATAATGAATGTAGTCCTCTTAATTCTTGCTTCTAAAGCATACGCAAACAGAAATTTCAATGTACAATGATGTTTTTAAAAAAACTGTCAAAATGTGCTCCACTCGGGCTGAAAACGCTTGTTTGGAACATTTCATTAATGTTGACTATAATTCATAAACTAAGCATTTTTCAGCTGAAATAATGAATGTAGTCCTCTTAATTCTTGCTTCTAAAGCATACGCAAGCAGAAATTTCAATGTACAATGATGTTTTTAAAAAAAACAGTCAAAATGTGCTCCACTCGGGCTGAAAACGCTGTTGGGGACATTTCATTAATGTTGACTATAAATCAAAAACTAAGCATTTTTCAGCTGAAATAATGAATGTAGTCCTCTTAATTCTTGCTTCTAAAGCATACGCAAGCAGAAATTTCAATGTACAATGATGTTTTTAAAAAAACAGTCAAAATGTGCTCCACTCAGGCTGAAAACGCTGTTGGGGACATTTCATTAATGTTGACTATAAATCATAAACTAAGCATTTTTCAGCCGAAATAATGAATGTAGTCCTCCTAATTCTTGCTTCTAAAGCATACGCAAGCAGAAATTTCAATGTACAATGATGTTTTTAAAAAAACAGTCAAAATGTGCTCCACTCGGGCTGAAAACGCTTGTTTGGAACATTTCATTAATGTTGACTATAAATCATAAACTAAGCATTTTTCAGCTGAAATAATGAATGTAGTCCTCTTAATTCTTGCTTCTAAAGCATACGCAAGCAGAAATTTCAATGTACAATGATGTTTTTAAAAAAACAGTCAAAATGTGCTCCACTCGGGCTGAAAACGCTTGTTTGGGACATGACATTAATGTTGACTATAAATCATAAACTAAGCATTTTTCAGCTGAAATAATGAATGTAGTCCTCTTAATTCTTGCTTCTAAAGCATACGCAAGCAGAAATTTCAATGTACAATGATGTTTTTAAAAAAACAGTCAAAATGTGCTCCACTCGGGCTGAAAACGCTTGTTTGGGACATTACATTAATGTTGACTATAAATCATAAACTAAGCATTTTTCAGCTGAAATAATGAATGTAGTCCTCTTAATTCTTGCTTCTAAAGCATACGCAAGCAGAAATTTCAATGTACAATGATGTTTTTAAAAAAACAGTCAAAATGTGCTCCACTCGGGCTGAAAACGCTTGTTTGGGACATTACATTAATGTTGACTATAAATCATAAACTAAGCATTTTTCAGCTGAAATAATGAATGTAGTCCTCTTAATTCTTGCTTCTAAAGCATACGCAAAAAGAAATTTCAATGTACAATGATGTTTTTTAAAAAACGGTCAAAATGTGCTCCACTCGGGCTGAAAACGCTTGTTCGGAACATTTCATTAATGTTGACTATAAATCATAAACTAAGCATTTTTCAGCTGAAATAATGAATGTAGTCCTCTTAATTCTTGCTTCTAAAGCATACGCAAGCAGAAATTTCAATGTACAATGATGTTTTTAAAAAAAACAGTCAAAATGCGCTCCACTCGGGCTGAAAACGCTGTTGGGGACATTTCATTAATGTTGACTACAAATCAAAAACTAAGCATTTTTCAGCTGAAATAATGAATGTAGTCCTCTTAATTCTTGCTTCTAAAGCATATGCAAGCAGAAATTTCAATGTACAATGATGTTTTTAAAAAAACGGTCAAAATGTGCTCCACTCGGGCTGAAAACGCTTGTTTGGGACATTACATTAATGTTGACTATAAATCATAAACTAAGCATTTTTCAGCTGAAATAATGAATGTAGTCCTCTTAATTCTTGCTTCTAAAGCATACGCAAACAGAAATTTCAATGTACAATGATGTTTTTTAAAAAACGGTCAAAATGTGCTCCACTCGGGCTGAAAACGCTTGTTCGGAACATTTCCTTAATGTTGACTATAAATCATAAACTAAGCATTTTTCAGCTGAAATAATGAATGTAGTCCTCTTAATTCTTGCTTCTAAAGCATACGCAAGCAGAAATTTCAATGTACAATGATGTTTTTAAAAAAAACAGTCAAAATGCGCTCCACTCGGGCTGAAAACGCTGTTGGGGACATTTCATTAATGTTGACTACAAATCAAAAACTAAGCATTTTTCAGCTGAAATAATGAATGTAGTCCTCTTAATTCTTGCTTCTAAAGCATACGCAAGCAGAAATTTCAATGTACAATGATGTTTTTTAAAAAACGGTCAAAATGTGCTCCACTCGGGCTGAAAACGCTTGTTCGGAACATTTCCTTAATGTTGACTATAAATCATAAACTAAGCATTTTTCAGCTGAAATAATGAATGTAGTCCTCTTAATTCTTGCTTCTAAAGCATACGCAAGCAGAAATTTCAATGTACAATGATGTTTTTAAAAAAAACAGTCAAAATGCGCTCCACTCGGGCTGAAAACGCTGTTGGGGACATTTCATTAATGTTGACTACAAATCAAAAACTAAGCATTTTTCAGCTGAAATAATGAATGTAGTCCTCTTAATTCTTGCTTCTAAAGCATACGCAAGCAGAAATTTCAATGTACAATGATGTTTTTAAAAAAAGGGTCAAAATGTGCTCCACTCGGGCTGAAAACGCTTGTTTGGAACATTTCATTAATGTTGACTATAAATCATAAACTAAGCATTTTTCAGCTGAAATAATGAATGTAGTCCTCTTAATTCTTGCTTCTAAAGCATACGCAAGCAGAAATTTCAATGTACAATGATGTTTTTAAAAAAACAGTCAAAATGTGCTCCACTCGGGCTGAAAACGCTTGTTTGGGACATTACATTAATGTTGACTATAAATCATAAACTAAGCATTTTTCAGCTGAAATAATGAATGTAGTCCTCTTAATTCTTGCTTCTAAAGCATACGCAAAAAGAAATTTCAATGTACAATGGTGTTTTTTAAAAAACGGTCAAAATGTGCTCCACTCGGGCTGAAAACGCTTGTTCGGAACATTTCCTTAATGTTGACTATAAATCATAAACTAAGCATTTTTCAGCTGAAATAATGAATGTAGTCCTCTTAATTCTTGCTTCTAAAGCATACGCAAGCAGAAATTTCAATGTACAATGATGTTTTTAAAAAAAACAGTCAAAATGCGCTCCACTCGGGCTGAAAACGCTGTTGGGGACATTTCATTAATGTTGACTATAAATCATAAACTAAGCATTTTTCAGCTGAAATAATGAATGTAGTCCTCTTAATTCTTGCTTCTAAAGCATACGCAAGCAGAAATTTCAATGTACAATGATGTTTTTAAAAAAACAGTCAAAATGTGCTCCACTCGGGCTGAAAACGCTGTTGGGGACATTTCATTAATGTTGACTATAAATCATAAACTAAGCATTTTTCAGCTGAAATAATGAATGTAGTCCTCTTAATTCTTGCTTCTAAAGCATACGCAAGCAGAAATTTCAATGTACAATGATGTTTTTAAAAAAACAGTCAAAATGTGCTCCACTCGGGCTGAAAACGCTTGTTTGGGACATGACATTAATGTTGACTATAAATCATAAACTAAGCATTTTTCAGCTGAAATAATGAATGTAGTCCTCTTAATTCTTGCTTCTAAAGCATACGCAAGCAGAAATTTCAATGTACAATGATGTTTTTAAAAAAAACAGTCAAAATGTGCTCCACTCGGGCTGAAAACGCTGTTGGGGACATTTCATTAATGTTGACTACAAATCAAAAACTAAGCATTTTTCAGCTGAAATAATGAATGTAGTCCTCTTAATTCTTGCTTCTAAAGCATTCGCAAGCAGAAATTTCAATGTACAATGATGTTTTTAAAAAAACAGTCAAAATGTGCTCCACTCGGGCTGAAAACGCTGTTGGGGACATTTCATTAATGTTGACTATAAATCATAAACTAAGCATTTTTCAGCTGAAATAATGAATGTAGTCCTCTTAATTCTTGCTTCTAAAGCATACGCAAGCAGAAATTTCAATGTACAATGATGTTTTTAAAAAAACGGTCAAAATGTGCTCCACTCGGGCTGAAAACGCTTGTTTGGGACATTACATTAATGTTGACTATAAATCATAAACTAAGCATTTTTCAGCTGAAATAATGAATGTAGTCCTCTTAATTCTTGCTTCTAAAGCATACGCAAACAGAAATTTCAATGTACAATGATGTTTTTTAAAAAACGGTCAAAATGTGCTCCACTCGGGCTGAAAACGCTTGTTCGGAACATTTCCTTAATGTTGACTATAAATCATAAACTAAGCATTTTTCAGCTGAAATAATGAATGTAGTCCTCTTAATTCTTGCTTCTAAAGCATACGCAAGCAGAAATTTCAATGTACAATGATGTTTTTAAAAAAAACAGTCAAAATGCGCTCCACTCGGGCTGAAAACGCTGTTGGGGACATTTCATTAATGTTGACTACAAATCAAAAACTAAGCATTTTTCAGCTGAAATAATGAATGTAGTCCTCTTAATTCTTGCTTCTAAAGCATTCGCAAGCAGAAATTTCAATGTACAATGATGTTTTTAAAAAAAGGGTCAAAATGTGCTCCACTCGGGCTGAAAACGCTTGTTTGGAACATTTCATTAATGTTGACTATAAATCATAAACTAAGCATTTTTCAGCTGAAATAATGAATGTAGTCCTCTTAATTCTTGCTTCTAAAGCATACGCAAGCAGAAATTTCAATGTACAATGATGTTTTTAAAAAAACGGTCAAAATGTGCTCCACTCGGGCTGAAAACGCTTGTTTGGGACATGACATTAATGTTGACTATAAATCATAAACTAAGCATTTTTCAGCTGAAATAATGAATGTAGTCCTCTTAATTCTTGCTTCTAAAGCATACGCAAACAGAAATTTCAATGTACAATGATGTTTTTTAAAAAACGGTCAAAATGTGCTCCACTCGGGCTGAAAACGCTTGTTCGGAACATTTCCTTAATGTTGACTATAAATCATAAACTAAGCATTTTTCAGCTGAAATAATGAATGTAGTCCTCTTAATTCTTGCTTCTAAAGCATACGCAAGCAGAAATTTCAATGTACAATGATGTTTTTAAAAAAACGGTCAAAATGTGCTCCACTCGGGCTGAAAACGCTTGTTCGGAACATTTCCTTAATGTTGACTATAAATCATAAACTAAGCATTTTTCAGCTGAAATAATGAATGTAGTCCTCTTAATTCTTGCTTCTAAAGCATACGCAAGCAGAAATTTCAATGTACAATGATGTTTTTAAAAAAAACAGTCAAAATGTGCTCCACTCGGGCTGAAAACGCTGTTGGGGACATTTCATTAATGTTGACTACAAATCAAAAACGAAGCATTTTTCAGCTGAAATAATGAATGTAGTCCTCTTAATTCTTGCTTCTAAAGCATTCGCAAGCAGAAATTTCAATGTACAATGATGTTTTTAAAAAAACAGTCAAAATGTGCTCCACTCGGGCTGAAAACGCTGTTGGGGACATTTCATTAATGTTGACTATAAATCATAAACTAAGCATTTTTCAGCTGAAATAATGAATGTAGTCCTCTTAATTCTTGCTTCTAAAGCATACGCAAGCAGAAATTTCAATGTACAATGATGTTTTTAAAAAAACGGTCAAAATGTGCTCCACTCGGGCTGAAAACGCTTGTTTGGGACATTACATTAATGTTGACTATAAATCATAAACTAAGCATTTTTCAGCTGAAATAATGAATGTAGTCCTCTTAATTCTTGCTTCTAAAGCATACGCAAACAGAAATTTCAATGTACAATGATGTTTTTTAAAAAACGGTCAAAATGTGCTCCACTCGGGCTGAAAACGCTTGTTCGGAACATTTCCTTAATGTTGACTATAAATCATAAACTAAGCATTTTTCAGCTGAAATAATGAATGTAGTCCTCTTAATTCTTGCTTCTAAAGCATACGCAAGCAGAAATTTCAATGTACAATGATGTTTTTAAAAAAAACAGTCAAAATGCGCTCCACTCGGGCTGAAAACGCTGTTGGGGACATTTCATTAATGTTGACTACAAATCAAAAACTAAGCATTTTTCAGCTGAAATAATGAATGTAGTCCTCTTAATTCTTGCTTCTAAAGCATACGCAAGCAGAAATTTCAATGTACAATGATGTTTTTTAAAAAACGGTCAAAATGTGCTCCACTCGGGCTGAAAACGCTTGTTCGGAACATTTCCTTAATGTTGACTATAAATCATAAACTAAGCATTTTTCAGCTGAAATAATGAATGTAGTCCTCTTAATTCTTGCTTCTAAAGCATACGCAAGCAGAAATTTCAATGTACAATGATGTTTTTAAAAAAAACAGTCAAAATGCGCTCCACTCGGGCTGAAAACGCTGTTGGGGACATTTCATTAATGTTGACTACAAATCAAAAACTAAGCATTTTTCAGCTGAAATAATGAATGTAGTCCTCTTAATTCTTGCTTCTAAAGCATACGCAAGCAGAAATTTCAATGTACAATGATGTTTTTAAAAAAAACAGTCAAAATGCGCTCCACTCGGGCTGAAAACGCTGTTGGGGACATTTCATTAATGTTGACTACAAATCAAAAACTAAGCATTTTTCAGCTGAAATAATGAATGTAGTCCTCTTAATTCTTGCTTCTAAAGCATTCGCAAGCAGAAATTTCAATGTACAATGATGTTTTTAAAAAAAGGGTCAAAATGTGCTCCACTCGGGCTGAAAACGCTTGTTTGGAACATTTCATTAATGTTGACTATAAATCATAAACTAAGCATTTTTCAGCTGAAATAATGAATGTAGTCCTCTTAATTCTTGCTTCTAAAGCATACGCAAGCAGAAATTTCAATGTACAATGATGTTTTTAAAAAAACGGTCAAAATGTGCTCCACTCGGGCTGAAAACGCTTGTTTGGGACATGACATTAATGTTGACTATAAATCATAAACTAAGCATTTTTCAGCTGAAATAATGAATGTAGTCCTCTTAATTCTTGCTTCTAAAGCATACGCAAACAGAAATTTCAATGTACAATGATGTTTTTTAAAAAACGGTCAAAATGTGCTCCACTCGGGCTGAAAACGCTTGTTCGGAACATTTCCTTAATGTTGACTATAAATCATAAACTAAGCATTTTTCAGCTGAAATAATGAATGTAGTCCTCTTAATTCTTGCTTCTAAAGCATACGCAAGCAGAAATTTCAATGTACAATGATGTTTTTAAAAAAACGGTCAAAATGTGCTCCACTCGGGCTGAAAACGCTTGTTCGGAACATTTCCTTAATGTTGACTATAAATCATAAACTAAGCATTTTTCAGCTGAAATAATGAATGTAGTCCTCTTAATTCTTGCTTCTAAAGCATACGCAAGCAGAAATTTCAATGTACAATGATGTTTTTAAAAAAAACAGTCAAAATGTGCTCCACTCGGGCTGAAAACGCTGTTGGGGACATTTCATTAATGTTGACTACAAATCAAAAACTAAGCATTTTTCAGCTGAAATAATGAATGTAGTCCTCTTAATTCTTGCTTCTAAAGCATTCGCAAGCAGAAATTTCAATGTACAATGATGTTTTTAAAAAAACAGTCAAAATGTGCTCCACTCGGGCTGAAAACGCTGTTGGGGACATTTCATTAATGTTGACTATAAATCATAAACTAAGCATTTTTCAGCTGAAATAATGAATGTAGTCCTCTTAATTCTTGCTTCTAAAGCATACGCAAGCAGAAATTTCAATGTACAATGATGTTTTTAAAAAAACGGTCAAAATGTGCTCCACTCGGGCTGAAAACGCTTGTTTGGGACATTACATTAATGTTGACTATAAATCATAAACTAAGCATTTTTCAGCTGAAATAATGAATGTAGTCCTCTTAATTCTTGCTTCTAAAGCATACGCAAACAGAAATTTCAATGTACAATGATGTTTTTTAAAAAACGGTCAAAATGTGCTCCACTCGGGCTGAAAACGCTTGTTCGGAACATTTCCTTAATGTTGACTATAAATCATAAACTAAGCATTTTTCAGCTGAAATAATGAATGTAGTCCTCTTAATTCTTGCTTCTAAAGCATACGCAAGCAGAAATTTCAATGTACAATGATGTTTTTAAAAAAAACAGTCAAAATGCGCTCCACTCGGGCTGAAAACGCTGTTGGGGACATTTCATTAATGTTGACTACAAATCAAAAACTAAGCATTTTTCAGCTGAAATAATGAATGTAGTCCTCTTAATTCTTGCTTCTAAAGCATACGCAAGCAGAAATTTCAATGTACAATGATGTTTTTTAAAAAACGGTCAAAATGTGCTCCACTCGGGCTGAAAACGCTTGTTCGGAACATTTCCTTAATGTTGACTATAAATCATAAACTAAGCATTTTTCAGCTGAAATAATGAATGTAGTCCTCTTAATTCTTGCTTCTAAAGCATACGCAAGCAGAAATTTCAATGTACAATGATGTTTTTAAAAAAAACAGTCAAAATGCGCTCCACTCGGGCTGAAAACGCTGTTGGGGACATTTCATTAATGTTGACTACAAATCAAAAACTAAGCATTTTTCAGCTGAAATAATGAATGTAGTCCTCTTAATTCTTGCTTCTAAAGCATACGCAAGCAGAAATTTCAATGTACAATGATGTTTTTAAAAAAAACAGTCAAAATGCGCTCCACTCGGGCTGAAAACGCTGTTGGGGACATTTCATTAATGTTGACTATAAATCATAAACTAAGCATTTTTCAGCTGAAAGAATGAATGTAGTCCTCTTAATTCTTGCTTCTAAAGCATACGCAAGCAGAAATTTCAATGTACAATGATGTTTTTAAAAAAACGGTCAAAATGTGCTCCACTCGGGCTGAAAACGCTTGTTTGGGACATGACATTAATGTTGACTATAAATCATAAACTAAGCATTTTTCAGCTGAAATAATGAATGTAGTCCTCTTAATTCTTGCTTCTAAAGCATACGCAAGCAGAAATTTCAATGTACAATGATGTTTTTAAAAAAACGGTCAAAATGTGCTCCACTCGGGCTGAAAACGCTTGTTCGGAACATTTCCTTAATGTTGACTATAAATCATAAACTAAGCATTTTTCAGCTGAAATAATGAATGTAGTCCTCTTAATTCTTGCTTCTAAAGCATACGCAAGCAGAAATTTCAATGTACAATGATGTTTTTAAAAAAAACAGTCAAAATGCGCTCCACTCGGGCTGAAAACGCTGTTGGGGACATTTCATTAATGTTGACTATAAATCATAAACTAAGCATTTTTCAGCTGAAATAATGAATGTAGTCCTCTTAATTCTTGCTTCTAAAGCATACGCAAGCAGAAATTTCAATGTACAATGATGTTTTTAAAAAAACGGTCAAAATGTGCTCCACTCGGGCTGAAAACGCTTGTTCGGAACATTTCCTTAATGTTGACTATAAATCATAAACTAAGCATTTTTCAGCTGAAATAATGAATGTAGTCCTCTTAATTCTTGCTTCTAAAGCATACGCAAGCAGAAATTTCAATGTACAATGATGTTTTTAAAAAAAAACAGTCAAAATGTGCTCCACTCGGGCTGAAAACGCTGTTGGGGACATTTCATTAATGTTGACTACAAATCAAAAACTAAGCATTTTTCAGCTGAAATAATGAATGTAGTCCTCTTAATTCTTGCTTCTAAAGCATTCGCAAGCAGAAATTTCAATGTACAATGATGTTTTTAAAAAAACAGTCAAAATGTGCTCCACTCGGGCTGAAAACGCTGTTGGGGACATTTCATTAATGTTGACTATAAATCATAAACTAAGCATTTTTCAGCTGAAATAATGAATGTAGTCCTCTTAATTCTTGCTTCTAAAGCATACGCAAGCAGAAATTTCAATGTACAATGATGTTTTTAAAAAAACGGTCAAAATGTGCTCCACTCGGGCTGAAAACGCTTGTTTGGGACATTACATTAATGTTGACTATAAATCATAAACTAAGCATTTTTCAGCTGAAATAATGAATGTAGTCCTCTTAATTCTTGCTTCTAAAGCATACGCAAACAGAAATTTCAATGTACAATGATGTTTTTTAAAAAACGGTCAAAATGCTCCACTCGGGCTGAAAACGCTTGTTCGGAACATTTCCTTAATGTTGACTATAAATCATAAACTAAGCATTTTTCAGCTGAAATAATGAATGTAGTCCTCTTAATTCTTGCTTCTAAAGCATACGCAAGCAGAAATTTCAATGTACAATGATGTTTTTAAAAAAACGGTCAAAATGTGCTCCACTCGGGCTGAAAACGCTTGTTTGGAACATTTCATTAATGTTGACTATAAATCATAAACTAAGCATTTTTCAGCTGAAATAATGAATGTAGTCCTCTTAATTCTTGCTTCTAAAGCATACGCAAGCAGAAATTTCAATGTACAATGATGTTTTTAAAAAAAACAGTCAAAATGCGCTCCACTCGGGCTGAAAACGCTGTTGGGGACATTTCATTAATGTTGACTACAAATCAAAAACTAAGCATTTTTCAGCTGAAATAATGAATGTAGTCCTCTTAATTCTTGCTTCTAAAGCATACGCAAGCAGAAATTTCAATGTACAATGATGTTTTTAAAAAAAACAGTCAAAATGTGCTCCACTCGGGCTGAAAACGCTGTTGGGGACATTTCATTAATGTTGACTATAAATCATAAACTAAGCATTTTTCAGCTGAAATAATGAATGTAGTCCTCTTAATTCTTGCTTCTAAAGCATACGCAAGCAGAAATTTCAATGTACAATGATGTTTTTAAAAAAACAGTCAAAATGTGCTCCACTCGGGCTGAAAACGCTTGTTTGGAACATTTCATTAATGTTGACTATAAATCATAAACTAAGCATTTTTCAGCTGAAATAATGAATGTAGTCCTCTTAATTCTCGCTTCTAAAGCATACGCAAGCAGAAATTTCAATGTACAATGATGTTTTTAAAAAAACAGTCAAAATGTGCTCCACTCGGGCTGAAAACGCTTGTTTGGGACATGACATTAATGTTAACTATAAATCATAAACTAAGCATTTTTCAGCTGAAATAATGAATGTAGTCCTCTTAATTCTTGCTTCTAAAGCATACGCAAGCAGAAATTTCAATGTACAATGATGTTTTTAAAAAAAGGGTCAAAATGTGCTCCACTCGGGCTGAAAACGCTTGTTTGGAACATTTCATTAATGTTGACTATAAATCATAAACTAAGCATTTTTCAGCTGAAATAATGAATGTAGTCCTCTTAATTCTTGCTTCTAAAGCATACGCAAGCAGAAATTTCAATGTACAATGATGTTTTTAAAAAAAACAGTCAAAATGTGCTCCACTCGGGCTGAAAACGCTGTTGGGGACATTTCATTAATGTTGACTATAAATCAAAAACTAAGCATTTTTCAGCTGAAATAATGAATGTAGTCCTCTTAATTCTTGCTTCTAAAGCATACGCAAGCAGAAATTTCAATGTACAATGATGTTTTTAAAAAAACAGTCAAAATGTGCTCCACTCGGGCTGAAAACGCTGTTGGGGACATTTCATTAATGTTGACTATAAATCATAAACTAAGCATTTTTCAGCTGAAATAATGAATGTAGTCCTCTTAATTCTTGCTTCTAAAGCATACGCAAGCAGAAATTTCAATGTACAATGATGTTTTTAAAAAAACGGTCAAAATGTGCTCCACTCGGGCTGAAAACGCTTGTTTGGGACATTACATTAATGTTGACTATAAATCATAAACTAAGCATTTTTCAGCTGAAATAATGAATGTAGTCCTCTTAATTCTTGCTTCTAAAGCATACGCAAACAGAAATTTCAATGTACAATGATGTTTTTTAAAAAACGGTCAAAATGTGCTCCACTCGGGCTGAAAACGCTTGTTCGGAACATTTCCTTAATGTTGACTATAAATCATAAACTAAGCATTTTTCAGCTGAAATAATGAATGTAGTCCTCTTAATTCTTGCTTCTAAAGCATACGCAAGCAGAAATTTCAATGTACAATGATGTTTTTAAAAAAAACAGTCAAAATGCGCTCCACTCGGGCTGAAAACGCTGTTGGGGACATTTCATTAATGTTGACTACAAATCAAAAACTAAGCATTTTTCAGCTGAAATAATGAATGTAGTCCTCTTAATTCTTGCTTCTAAAGCATACGCAAGCAGAAATTTCAATGTACAATGATGTTTTTAAAAAAAGGGTCAAAATGTGCTCCACTCGGGCTGAAAACGCTTGTTTGGAACATTTCATTAATGTTGACTATAAATCATAAACTAAGCATTTTTCAGCTGAAATAATGAATGTAGTCCTCTTAATTCTTGCTTCCAAAGCATATGCAAGCAGAAATTTCAATGTACAATGATGTTTTTAAAAAAAACAGTCAAAATGTGCTCCACTCGGGCTGAAAACGCTGTTGGGGACATTTCATTAATGTTGACTACAAATCAAAAACTAAGCATTTTTCAGCTGAAATAATGAATGTAGTCCTCTTAATTCTTGCTTCTAAAGCATACGCAAGCAGAAATTTCAATGTACAATGATGTTTTTAAAAAAACAGTCAAAATGCGCTCCACTCGGGCTGAAAACGCTGTTGGGGACATTTCATTAATGTTGACTATAAATCATAAACTAAGCATTTTTCAGCTGAAATAATGAATGTAGTCCTCTTAATTCTTGCTTCTTAAGCATACGCAAGCAGAAATTTCAATGTACAATGATGTTTTTAAAAAAACGGTCAAAATGTGCTCCACTCGGGCTGAAAACGCTTGTTTGGGACATTACATTAATGTTGACTATAAATCATAAACTAAGCATTTTTCAGCTGAAATAATGAATGTAGTCCTCTTAATTCTTGCTTCTAAAGCATACGCAAGCAGAAATTTCAATGTACAATGATGTTTTTAAAAAAACAGTCAAAATGTGCTCCACTCGGGCTGAAAACGCATGTTTGGGACATGACATTAATGTTGACTATAAATCATAAACTAAGCATTTTTCAGCTGAAATAATGAATGTAGTCCTCTTAATTCTTGCTTCTAAAGCATACGCAAGCAGAAATTTCAATGTACAATGATGTTTTTAAAAAAACGGTCAAAATGTGCTCCACTCGGGCTGAAAACGCTTGTTCGGAACATTTCCTTAATGTTGACTATAAATCATAAACTAAGCATTTTTCAGCTGAAATAATGAATGTAGTCCTCTTAATTCTTGCTTCTAAAGCATACGCAAGCAGAAATTTCAATGTACAATGATGTTTTTAAAAAAAACAGTCAAAATGCGCTCCACTCGGGCTGAAAACGCTGTTGGGGACATTTCATTAATGTTGACTATAAATCATAAACTAAGCATTTTTCAGCTGAAATAATGAATGTAGTCCTCTTAATTCTTGCTTCTAAAGCATACGCAAGCAGAAATTTCAATGTACAATGATGTTTTTAAAAAAACGGTCAAAATGTGCTCCACTCGGGCTGAAAACGCTTGTTCGGAACATTTCCTTAATGTTGACTATAAATCATAAACTAAGCATTTTTCAGCTGAAATAATGAATGTAGTCCTCTTAATTCTTGCTTCTAAAGCATACGCAAGCAGAAATTTCAATGTACAATGATGTTTTTAAAAAAAACAGTCAAAATGTGCTCCACTCGGGCTGAAAACGCTGTTGGGGACATTTCATTAATGTTGACTACAAATCAAAAACTAAGCATTTTTCAGCTGAAATAATGAATGTAGTCCTCTTAATTCTTGCTTCTAAAGCATTCGCAAGCAGAAATTTCAATGTACAATGATGTTTTTAAAAAAACAGTCAAAATGTGCTCCACTCGGGCTGAAAACGCTGTTGGGGACATTTCATTAATGTTGACTATAAATCATAAACTAAGCATTTTTCAGCTGAAATAATGAATGTAGTCCTCTTAATTCTTGCTTCTAAAGCATACGCAAGCAGAAATTTCAATGTACAATGATGTTTTTAAAAAAACGGTCAAAATGTGCTCCACTCGGGCTGAAAACGCTTGTTTGGGACATTACATTAATGTTGACTATAAATCATAAACTAAGCATTTTTCAGCTGAAATAATGAATGTAGTCCTCTTAATTCTTGCTTCTAAAGCATACGCAAACAGAAATTTCAATGTACAATGATGTTTTTTAAAAAACGGTCAAAATGCTCCACTCGGGCTGAAAACGCTTGTTCGGAACATTTCCTTAATGTTGACTATAAATCATAAACTAAGCATTTTTCAGCTGAAATAATGAATGTAGTCCTCTTAATTCTTGCTTCTAAAGCATACGCAAGCAGAAATTTCAATGTACAATGATGTTTTTAAAAAAACGGTCAAAATGTGCTCCACTCGGGCTGAAAACGCTTGTTTGGAACATTTCATTAATGTTGACTATAAATCATAAACTAAGCATTTTTCAGCTGAAATAATGAATGTAGTCCTCTTAATTCTTGCTTCTAAAGCATACGCAAGCAGAAATTTCAATGTACAATGATGTTTTTAAAAAAACAGTCAAAATGTGCTCCACTCGGGCTGAAAACGCTGTTGGGGACATTTCATTAATGTTGACTATAAATCATAAACTAAGCATTTTTCAGCTGAAATAATGAATGTAGTCCTCTTAATTCTTGCTTCTAAAGCATACGCAAGCAGAAATTTCAATGTACAATGATGTTTTTAAAAAAAACAGTCAAAATGCGCTCCACTCGGGCTGAAAACGCTGTTGGGGACATTTCATTAATGTTGACTATAAATCATAAACTAAGCATTTTTCAGCTGAAAGAATGAATGTAGTCCTCTTAATTCTTGCTTCTAAAGCATACGCAAGCAGAAATTTCAATGTACAATGATGTTTTTAAAAAAACGGTCAAAATGTGCTCCACTCGGGCTGAAAACGCTTGTTCGGAACATTTCCTTAATGTTGACTATAAATCATAAACTAAGCATTTTTCAGCTGAAATAATGAATGTAGTCCTCTTAATTCTTGCTTCTAAAGCATACGCAAGCAGAAATTTCAATGTACAATGATGTTTTTAAAAAAACAGTCAAAATGTGCTCCACTCGGGCTGAAAACGCTTGTTTGGGACATGACATTAATGTTGACTATAAATCATAAACTAAGCATTTTTCAGCTGAAATAATGAATGTAGTCCTCTTAATTCTTGCTTCTAAAGCATACGCAAGCAGAAATTTCAATGTACAATGATGTTTTTAAAAAAAACAGTCAAAATGTGCTCCACTCGGGCTGAAAACGCTGTTGGGGACATTTCATTAATGTTGACTACAAATCAAAAACTAAGCATTTTTCAGCTGAAATAATGAATGTAGTCCTCTTAATTCTTGCTTCTAAAGCATTCGCAAGCAGAAATTTCAATGTACAATGATGTTTTTAAAAAAACAGTCAAAATGTGCTCCACTCGGGCTGAAAACGCTGTTGGGGACATTTCATTAATGTTGACTATAAATCATAAACTAAGCATTTTTCAGCTGAAATAATGAATGTAGTCCTCTTAATTCTTGCTTCTAAAGCATACGCAAGCAGAAATTTCAATGTACAATGATGTTTTTAAAAAAACGGTCAAAATGTGCTCCACTCGGGCTGAAAACGCTTGTTTGGGACATTACATTAATGTTGACTATAAATCATAAACTAAGCATTTTTCAGCTGAAATAATGAATGTAGTCCTCTTAATTCTTGCTTCTAAAGCATACGCAAACAGAAATTTCAATGTACAATGATGTTTTTTAAAAAACGGTCAAAATGTGCTCCACTCGGGCTGAAAACGCTTGTTCGGAACATTTCCTTAATGTTGACTATAAATCATAAACTAAGCATTTTTCAGCTGAAATAATGAATGTAGTCCTCTTAATTCTTGCTTCTAAAGCATACGCAAGCAGAAATTTCAATGTACAATGATGTTTTTAAAAAAAACAGTCAAAATGCGCTCCACTCGGGCTGAAAACGCTGTTGGGGACATTTCATTAATGTTGACTACAAATCAAAAACTAAGCATTTTTCAGCTGAAATAATGAATGTAGTCCTCTTAATTCTTGCTTCTAAAGCATTCGCAAGCAGAAATTTCAATGTACAATGATGTTTTTAAAAAAAGGGTCAAAATGTGCTCCACTCGGGCTGAAAACGCTTGTTTGGAACATTTCATTAATGTTGACTATAAATCATAAACTAAGCATTTTTCAGCTGAAATAATGAATGTAGTCCTCTTAATTCTTGCTTCTAAAGCATACGCAAGCAGAAATTTCAATGTACAATGATGTTTTTAAAAAAACGGTCAAAATGTGCTCCACTCGGGCTGAAAACGCTTGTTTGGGACATGACATTAATGTTGACTATAAATCATAAACTAAGCATTTTTCAGCTGAAATAATGAATGTAGTCCTCTTAATTCTTGCTTCTAAAGCATACGCAAACAGAAATTTCAATGTACAATGATGTTTTTTAAAAAACGGTCAAAATGTGCTCCACTCGGGCTGAAAACGCTTGTTCGGAACATTTCCTTAATGTTGACTATAAATCATAAACTAAGCATTTTTCAGCTGAAATAATGAATGTAGTCCTCTTAATTCTTGCTTCTAAAGCATACGCAAGCAGAAATTTCAATGTACAATGATGTTTTTAAAAAAACGGTCAAAATGTGCTCCACTCGGGCTGAAAACGCTTGTTCGGAACATTTCCTTAATGTTGACTATAAATCATAAACTAAGCATTTTTCAGCTGAAATAATGAATGTAGTCCTCTTAATTCTTGCTTCTAAAGCATACGCAAGCAGAAATTTCAATGTACAATGATGTTTTTAAAAAAAACAGTCAAAATGTGCTCCACTCGGGCTGAAAACGCTGTTGGGGACATTTCATTAATGTTGACTACAAATCAAAAACGAAGCATTTTTCAGCTGAAATAATGAATGTAGTCCTCTTAATTCTTGCTTCTAAAGCATTCGCAAGCAGAAATTTCAATGTACAATGATGTTTTTAAAAAAACAGTCAAAATGTGCTCCACTCGGGCTGAAAACGCTGTTGGGGACATTTCATTAATGTTGACTATAAATCATAAACTAAGCATTTTTCAGCTGAAATAATGAATGTAGTCCTCTTAATTCTTGCTTCTAAAGCATACGCAAGCAGAAATTTCAATGTACAATGATGTTTTTAAAAAAACGGTCAAAATGTGCTCCACTCGGGCTGAAAACGCTTGTTTGGGACATTACATTAATGTTGACTATAAATCATAAACTAAGCATTTTTCAGCTGAAATAATGAATGTAGTCCTCTTAATTCTTGCTTCTAAAGCATACGCAAACAGAAATTTCAATGTACAATGATGTTTTTTAAAAAACGGTCAAAATGTGCTCCACTCGGGCTGAAAACGCTTGTTCGGAACATTTCCTTAATGTTGACTATAAATCATAAACTAAGCATTTTTCAGCTGAAATAATGAATGTAGTCCTCTTAATTCTTGCTTCTAAAGCATACGCAAGCAGAAATTTCAATGTACAATGATGTTTTTAAAAAAAACAGTCAAAATGCGCTCCACTCGGGCTGAAAACGCTGTTGGGGACATTTCATTAATGTTGACTACAAATCAAAAACTAAGCATTTTTCAGCTGAAATAATGAATGTAGTCCTCTTAATTCTTGCTTCTAAAGCATACGCAAGCAGAAATTTCAATGTACAATGATGTTTTTTAAAAAACGGTCAAAATGTGCTCCACTCGGGCTGAAAACGCTTGTTCGGAACATTTCCTTAATGTTGACTATAAATCATAAACTAAGCATTTTTCAGCTGAAATAATGAATGTAGTCCTCTTAATTCTTGCTTCTAAAGCATACGCAAGCAGAAATTTCAATGTACAATGATGTTTTTAAAAAAAACAGTCAAAATGCGCTCCACTCGGGCTGAAAACGCTGTTGGGGACATTTCATTAATGTTGACTACAAATCAAAAACTAAGCATTTTTCAGCTGAAATAATGAATGTAGTCCTCTTAATTCTTGCTTCTAAAGCATACGCAAGCAGAAATTTCAATGTACAATGATGTTTTTAAAAAAAACAGTCAAAATGCGCTCCACTCGGGCTGAAAACGCTGTTGGGGACATTTCATTAATGTTGACTATAAATCATAAACTAAGCATTTTTCAGCTGAAAGAATGAATGTAGTCCTCTTAATTCTTGCTTCTAAAGCATACGCAAGCAGAAATTTCAATGTACAATGATGTTTTTAAAAAAACGGTCAAAATGTGCTCCACTCGGGCTGAAAACGCTTGTTCGGAACATTTCCTTAATGTTGACTATAAATCATAAACTAAGCATTTTTCAGCTGAAATAATGAATGTAGTCCTCTTAATTCTTGCTTCTAAAGCATACGCAAGCAGAAATTTCAATGTACAATGATGTTTTTAAAAAAACAGTCAAAATGTGCTCCACTCGGGCTGAAAACGCTTGTTTGGGACATGACATTAATGTTGACTATAAATCATAAACTAAGCATTTTTCAGCTGAAATAATGAATGTAGTCCTCTTAATTCTTGCTTCTAAAGCATACGCAAGCAGAAATTTCAATGTACAATGATGTTTTTAAAAAAAACAGTCAAAATGTGCTCCACTCGGGCTGAAAACGCTGTTGGGGACATTTCATTAATGTTGACTACAAATCAAAAACTAAGCATTTTTCAGCTGAAATAATGAATGTAGTCCTCTTAATTCTTGCTTCTAAAGCATTCGCAAGCAGAAATTTCAATGTACAATGATGTTTTTAAAAAAACAGTCAAAATGTGCTCCACTCGGGCTGAAAACGCTGTTGGGGACATTTCATTAATGTTGACTATAAATCATAAACTAAGCATTTTTCAGCTGAAATAATGAATGTAGTCCTCTTAATTCTTGCTTCTAAAGCATACGCAAGCAGAAATTTCAATGTACAATGATGTTTTTAAAAAAACGGTCAAAATGTGCTCCACTCGGGCTGAAAACGCTTGTTTGGGACATTACATTAATGTTGACTATAAATCATAAACTAAGCATTTTTCAGCTGAAATAATGAATGTAGTCCTCTTAATTCTTGCTTCTAAAGCATACGCAAACAGAAATTTCAATGTACAATGATGTTTTTTAAAAAACGGTCAAAATGTGCTCCACTCGGGCTGAAAACGCTTGTTCGGAACATTTCCTTAATGTTGACTATAAATCATAAACTAAGCATTTTTCAGCTGAAATAATGAATGTAGTCCTCTTAATTCTTGCTTCTAAAGCATACGCAAGCAGAAATTTCAATGTACAATGATGTTTTTAAAAAAAACAGTCAAAATGCGCTCCACTCGGGCTGAAAACGCTGTTGGGGACATTTCATTAATGTTGACTACAAATCAAAAACTAAGCATTTTTCAGCTGAAATAATGAATGTAGTCCTCTTAATTCTTGCTTCTAAAGCATTCGCAAGCAGAAATTTCAATGTACAATGATGTTTTTAAAAAAAGGGTCAAAATGTGCTCCACTCGGGCTGAAAACGCTTGTTTGGAACATTTCATTAATGTTGACTATAAATCATAAACTAAGCATTTTTCAGCTGAAATAATGAATGTAGTCCTCTTAATTCTTGCTTCTAAAGCATACGCAAGCAGAAATTTCAATGTACAATGATGTTTTTAAAAAAACGGTCAAAATGTGCTCCACTCGGGCTGAAAACGCTTGTTTGGGACATGACATTAATGTTGACTATAAATCATAAACTAAGCATTTTTCAGCTGAAATAATGAATGTAGTCCTCTTAATTCTTGCTTCTAAAGCATACGCAAACAGAAATTTCAATGTACAATGATGTTTTTTAAAAAACGGTCAAAATGTGCTCCACTCGGGCTGAAAACGCTTGTTCGGAACATTTCCTTAATGTTGACTATAAATCATAAACTAAGCATTTTTCAGCTGAAATAATGAATGTAGTCCTCTTAATTCTTGCTTCTAAAGCATACGCAAGCAGAAATTTCAATGTACAATGATGTTTTTAAAAAAACGGTCAAAATGTGCTCCACTCGGGCTGAAAACGCTTGTTCGGAACATTTCCTTAATGTTGACTATAAATCATAAACTAAGCATTTTTCAGCTGAAATAATGAATGTAGTCCTCTTAATTCTTGCTTCTAAAGCATACGCAAGCAGAAATTTCAATGTACAATGATGTTTTTAAAAAAAACAGTCAAAATGTGCTCCACTCGGGCTGAAAACGCTGTTGGGGACATTTCATTAATGTTGACTACAAATCAAAAACTAAGCATTTTTCAGCTGAAATAATGAATGTAGTCCTCTTAATTCTTGCTTCTAAAGCATTCGCAAGCAGAAATTTCAATGTACAATGATGTTTTTAAAAAAACAGTCAAAATGTGCTCCACTCGGGCTGAAAACGCTGTTGGGGACATTTCATTAATGTTGACTATAAATCATAAACTAAGCATTTTTCAGCTGAAATAATGAATGTAGTCCTCTTAATTCTTGCTTCTAAAGCATACGCAAGCAGAAATTTCAATGTACAATGATGTTTTTAAAAAAACGGTCAAAATGTGCTCCACTCGGGCTGAAAACGCTTGTTTGGGACATTACATTAATGTTGACTATAAATCATAAACTAAGCATTTTTCAGCTGAAATAATGAATGTAGTCCTCTTAATTCTTGCTTCTAAAGCATACGCAAACAGAAATTTCAATGTACAATGATGTTTTTTAAAAAACGGTCAAAATGTGCTCCACTCGGGCTGAAAACGCTTGTTCGGAACATTTCCTTAATGTTGACTATAAATCATAAACTAAGCATTTTTCAGCTGAAATAATGAATGTAGTCCTCTTAATTCTTGCTTCTAAAGCATACGCAAGCAGAAATTTCAATGTACAATGATGTTTTTAAAAAAAACAGTCAAAATGCGCTCCACTCGGGCTGAAAACGCTGTTGGGGACATTTCATTAATGTTGACTACAAATCAAAAACTAAGCATTTTTCAGCTGAAATAATGAATGTAGTCCTCTTAATTCTTGCTTCTAAAGCATACGCAAGCAGAAATTTCAATGTACAATGATGTTTTTTAAAAAACGGTCAAAATGTGCTCCACTCGGGCTGAAAACGCTTGTTCGGAACATTTCCTTAATGTTGACTATAAATCATAAACTAAGCATTTTTCAGCTGAAATAATGAATGTAGTCCTCTTAATTCTTGCTTCTAAAGCATACGCAAGCAGAAATTTCAATGTACAATGATGTTTTTAAAAAAAACAGTCAAAATGCGCTCCACTCGGGCTGAAAACGCTGTTGGGGACATTTCATTAATGTTGACTACAAATCAAAAACTAAGCATTTTTCAGCTGAAATAATGAATGTAGTCCTCTTAATTCTTGCTTCTAAAGCATACGCAAGCAGAAATTTCAATGTACAATGATGTTTTTAAAAAAAACAGTCAAAATGCGCTCCACTCGGGCTGAAAACGCTGTTGGGGACATTTCATTAATGTTGACTATAAATCATAAACTAAGCATTTTTCAGCTGAAAGAATGAATGTAGTCCTCTTAATTCTTGCTTCTAAAGCATACGCAAGCAGAAATTTCAATGTACAATGATGTTTTTAAAAAAACGGTCAAAATGTGCTCCACTCGGGCTGAAAACGCTTGTTCGGAACATTTCCTTAATGTTGACTATAAATCATAAACTAAGCATTTTTCAGCTGAAATAATGAATGTAGTCCTCTTAATTCTTGCTTCTAAAGCATACGCAAGCAGAAATTTCAATGTACAATGATGTTTTTAAAAAAACAGTCAAAATGTGCTCCACTCGGGCTGAAAACGCTTGTTTGGGACATGACATTAATGTTGACTATAAATCATAAACTAAGCATTTTTCAGCTGAAATAATGAATGTAGTCCTCTTAATTCTTGCTTCTAAAGCATACGCAAGCAGAAATTTCAATGTACAATGATGTTTTTAAAAAAACGGTCAAAATGTGCTCCACTCGGGCTGAAAACGCTTGTTCGGAACATTTCCTTAATGTTGACTATAAATCATAAACTAAGCATTTTTCAGCTGAAATAATGAATGTAGTCCTCTTAATTCTTGCTTCTAAAGCATACGCAAGCAGAAATTTCAATGTACAATGATGTTTTTAAAAAAAACAGTCAAAATGCGCTCCACTCGGGCTGAAAACGCTGTTGGGGACATTTCATTAATGTTGACTATAAATCATAAACTAAGCATTTTTCAGCTGAAATAATGAATGTAGTCCTCTTAATTCTTGCTTCTAAAGCATACGCAAGCAGAAATTTCAATGTACAATGATGTTTTTAAAAAAACGGTCAAAATGTGCTCCACTCGGGCTGAAAACGCTTGTTCGGAACATTTCCTTAATGTTGACTATAAATCATAAACTAAGCATTTTTCAGCTGAAATAATGAATGTAGTCCTCTTAATTCTTGCTTCTAAAGCATACGCAAGCAGAAATTTCAATGTACAATGATGTTTTTAAAAAAAACAGTCAAAATGTGCTCCACTCGGGCTGAAAACGCTGTTGGGGACATTTCATTAATGTTGACTACAAATCAAAAACTAAGCATTTTTCAGCTGAAATAATGAATGTAGTCCTCTTAATTCTTGCTTCTAAAGCATTCGCAAGCAGAAATTTCAATGTACAATGATGTTTTTAAAAAAACAGTCAAAATGTGCTCCACTCGGGCTGAAAACGCTGTTGGGGACATTTCATTAATGTTGACTATAAATCATAAACTAAGCATTTTTCAGCTGAAATAATGAATGTAGTCCTCTTAATTCTTGCTTCTAAAGCATACGCAAGCAGAAATTTCAATGTACAATGATGTTTTTAAAAAAACGGTCAAAATGTGCTCCACTCGGGCTGAAAACGCTTGTTTGGGACATTACATTAATGTTGACTATAAATCATAAACTAAGCATTTTTCAGCTGAAATAATGAATGTAGTCCTCTTAATTCTTGCTTCTAAAGCATACGCAAACAGAAATTTCAATGTACAATGATGTTTTTTAAAAAACGGTCAAAATGCTCCACTCGGGCTGAAAACGCTTGTTCGGAACATTTCCTTAATGTTGACTATAAATCATAAACTAAGCATTTTTCAGCTGAAATAATGAATGTAGTCCTCTTAATTCTTGCTTCTAAAGCATACGCAAGCAGAAATTTCAATGTACAATGATGTTTTTAAAAAAACGGTCAAAATGTGCTCCACTCGGGCTGAAAACGCTTGTTTGGAACATTTCATTAATGTTGACTATAAATCATAAACTAAGCATTTTTCAGCTGAAATAATGAATGTAGTCCTCTTAATTCTTGCTTCTAAAGCATACGCAAGCAGAAATTTCAATGTACAATGATGTTTTTAAAAAAAACAGTCAAAATGCGCTCCACTCGGGCTGAAAACGCTGTTGGGGACATTTCATTAATGTTGACTACAAATCAAAAACTAAGCATTTTTCAGCTGAAATAATGAATGTAGTCCTCTTAATTCTTGCTTCTAAAGCATACGCAAGCAGAAATTTCAATGTACAATGATGTTTTTAAAAAAAACAGTCAAAATGTGCTCCACTCGGGCTGAAAACGCTGTTGGGGACATTTCATTAATGTTGACTATAAATCATAAACTAAGCATTTTTCAGCTGAAATAATGAATGTAGTCCTCTTAATTCTTGCTTCTAAAGCATACGCAAGCAGAAATTTCAATGTACAATGATGTTTTTAAAAAAACAGTCAAAATGTGCTCCACTCGGGCTGAAAACGCTTGTTTGGAACATTTCATTAATGTTGACTATAAATCATAAACTAAGCATTTTTCAGCTGAAATAATGAATGTAGTCCTCTTAATTCTCGCTTCTAAAGCATACGCAAGCAGAAATTTCAATGTACAATGATGTTTTTAAAAAAACAGTCAAAATGTGCTCCACTCGGGCTGAAAACGCTTGTTTGGGACATGACATTAATGTTAACTATAAATCATAAACTAAGCATTTTTCAGCTGAAATAATGAATGTAGTCCTCTTAATTCTTGCTTCTAAAGCATACGCAAGCAGAAATTTCAATGTACAATGATGTTTTTAAAAAAAGGGTCAAAATGTGCTCCACTCGGGCTGAAAACGCTTGTTTGGAACATTTCATTAATGTTGACTATAAATCATAAACTAAGCATTTTTCAGCTGAAATAATGAATGTAGTCCTCTTAATTCTTGCTTCTAAAGCATACGCAAGCAGAAATTTCAATGTACAATGATGTTTTTAAAAAAAACAGTCAAAATGTGCTCCACTCGGGCTGAAAACGCTGTTGGGGACATTTCATTAATGTTGACTATAAATCAAAAACTAAGCATTTTTCAGCTGAAATAATGAATGTAGTCCTCTTAATTCTTGCTTCTAAAGCATACGCAAGCAGAAATTTCAATGTACAATGATGTTTTTAAAAAAACAGTCAAAATGTGCTCCACTCAGGCTGAAAACGCTGTTGGGGACATTTCATTAATGTTGACTATAAATCATAAACTAAGCATTTTTCAGCTGAAATAATGAATGTAGTCCTCTTAATTCTTGCTTCTAAAGCATACGCAAGCAGAAATTTCAATGTACAATGATGTTTTTAAAAAAACGGTCAAAATGTGCTCCACTCGGGCTGAAAACGCTTGTTTGGGACATTACATTAATGTTGACTATAAATCATAAACTAAGCATTTTTCAGCTGAAATAATGAATGTAGTCCTCTTAATTCTTGCTTCTAAAGCATACGCAAACAGAAATTTCAATGTACAATGATGTTTTTTAAAAAACGGTCAAAATGTGCTCCACTCGGGCTGAAAACGCTTGTTCGGAACATTTCCTTAATGTTGACTATAAATCATAAACTAAGCATTTTTCAGCTGAAATAATGAATGTAGTCCTCTTAATTCTTGCTTCTAAAGCATACGCAAGCAGAAATTTCAATGTACAATGATGTTTTTAAAAAAAACAGTCAAAATGCGCTCCACTCGGGCTGAAAACGCTGTTGGGGACATTTCATTAATGTTGACTACAAATCAAAAACTAAGCATTTTTCAGCTGAAATAATGAATGTAGTCCTCTTAATTCTTGCTTCTAAAGCATACGCAAGCAGAAATTTCAATGTACAATGATGTTTTTAAAAAAAGGGTCAAAATGTGCTCCACTCGGGCTGAAAACGCTTGTTTGGAACATTTCATTAATGTTGACTATAAATCATAAACTAAGCATTTTTCAGCTGAAATAATGAATGTAGTCCTCTTAATTCTTGCTTCCAAAGCATACGCAAGCAGAAATTTCAATGTACAATGATGTTTTTAAAAAAAACAGTCAAAATGTGCTCCACTCGGGCTGAAAACGCTGTTGGGGACATTTCATTAATGTTGACTACAAATCAAAAACTAAGCATTTTTCAGCTGAAATAATGAATGTAGTCCTCTTAATTCTTGCTTCTAAAGCATACGCAAGCAGAAATTTCAATGTACAATGATGTTTTTAAAAAAACAGTCAAAATGCGCTCCACTCGGGCTGAAAACGCTGTTGGGGACATTTCATTAATGTTGACTATAAATCATAAACTAAGCATTTTTCAGCTGAAATAATGAATGTAGTCCTCTTAATTCTTGCTTCTTAAGCATACGCAAGCAGAAATTTCAATGTACAATGATGTTTTTAAAAAAACGGTCAAAATGTGCTCCACTCGGGCTGAAAACGCTTGTTTGGGACATTACATTAATGTTGACTATAAATCATAAACTAAGCATTTTTCAGCTGAAATAATGAATGTAGTCCTCTTAATTCTTGCTTCTAAAGCATACGCAAGCAGAAATTTCAATGTACAATGATGTTTTTAAAAAAACAGTCAAAATGTGCTCCACTCGGGCTGAAAACGCTTGTTTGGGACATGACATTAATGTTGACTATAAATCATAAACTAAGCATTTTTCAGCTGAAATAATGAATGTAGTCCTCTTAATTCTTGCTTCTAAAGCATACGCAAGCAGAAATTTCAATGTACAATGATGTTTTTAAAAAAACGGTCAAAATGTGCTCCACTCGGGCTGAAAACGCTTGTTCGGAACATTTCCTTAATGTTGACTATAAATCATAAACTAAGCATTTTTCAGCTGAAATAATGAATGTAGTCCTCTTAATTCTTGCTTCTAAAGCATACGCAAGCAGAAATTTCAATGTACAATGATGTTTTTAAAAAAAACAGTCAAAATGCGCTCCACTCGGGCTGAAAACGCTGTTGGGGACATTTCATTAATGTTGACTATAAATCATAAACTAAGCATTTTTCAGCTGAAATAATGAATGTAGTCCTCTTAATTCTTGCTTCTAAAGCATACGCAAGCAGAAATTTCAATGTACAATGATGTTTTTAAAAAAACGGTCAAAATGTGCTCCACTCGGGCTGAAAACGCTTGTTCGGAACATTTCCTTAATGTTGACTATAAATCATAAACTAAGCATTTTTCAGCTGAAATAATGAATGTAGTCCTCTTAATTCTTGCTTCTAAAGCATACGCAAGCAGAAATTTCAATGTACAATGATGTTTTTAAAAAAAACAGTCAAAATGTGCTCCACTCGGGCTGAAAACGCTGTTGGGGACATTTCATTAATGTTGACTACAAATCAAAAACTAAGCATTTTTCAGCTGAAATAATGAATGTAGTCCTCTTAATTCTTGCTTCTAAAGCATTCGCAAGCAGAAATTTCAATGTACAATGATGTTTTTAAAAAAACAGTCAAAATGTGCTCCACTCGGGCTGAAAACGCTGTTGGGGACATTTCATTAATGTTGACTATAAATCATAAACTAAGCATTTTTCAGCTGAAATAATGAATGTAGTCCTCTTAATTCTTGCTTCTAAAGCATACGCAAGCAGAAATTTCAATGTACAATGATGTTTTTAAAAAAACGGTCAAAATGTGCTCCACTCGGGCTGAAAACGCTTGTTTGGGACATTACATTAATGTTGACTATAAATCATAAACTAAGCATTTTTCAGCTGAAATAATGAATGTAGTCCTCTTAATTCTTGCTTCTAAAGCATACGCAAACAGAAATTTCAATGTACAATGATGTTTTTTAAAAAACGGTCAAAATGCTCCACTCGGGCTGAAAACGCTTGTTCGGAACATTTCCTTAATGTTGACTATAAATCATAAACTAAGCATTTTTCAGCTGAAATAATGAATGTAGTCCTCTTAATTCTTGCTTCTAAAGCATACGCAAGCAGAAATTTCAATGTACAATGATGTTTTTAAAAAAACGGTCAAAATGTGCTCCACTCGGGCTGAAAACGCTTGTTTGGAACATTTCATTAATGTTGACTATAAATCATAAACTAAGCATTTTTCAGCTGAAATAATGAATGTAGTCCTCTTAATTCTTGCTTCTAAAGCATACGCAAGCAGAAATTTCAATGTACAATGATGTTTTTAAAAAAACAGTCAAAATGTGCTCCACTCGGGCTGAAAACGCTGTTGGGGACATTTCATTAATGTTGACTATAAATCATAAACTAAGCATTTTTCAGCTGAAATAATGAATGTAGTCCTCTTAATTCTTGCTTCTAAAGCATACGCAAGCAGAAATTTCAATGTACAATGATGTTTTTAAAAAAAACAGTCAAAATGCGCTCCACTCGGGCTGAAAACGCTGTTGGGGACATTTCATTAATGTTGACTATAAATCATAAACTAAGCATTTTTCAGCTGAAAGAATGAATGTAGTCCTCTTAATTCTTGCTTCTAAAGCATACGCAAGCAGAAATTTCAATGTACAATGATGTTTTTAAAAAAACGGTCAAAATGTGCTCCACTCGGGCTGAAAACGCTTGTTCGGAACATTTCCTTAATGTTGACTATAAATCATAAACTAAGCATTTTTCAGCTGAAATAATGAATGTAGTCCTCTTAATTCTTGCTTCTAAAGCATACGCAAGCAGAAATTTCAATGTACAATGATGTTTTTAAAAAAACAGTCAAAATGTGCTCCACTCGGGCTGAAAACGCTTGTTTGGGACATGACATTAATGTTGACTATAAATCATAAACTAAGCATTTTTCAGCTGAAATAATGAATGTAGTCCTCTTAATTCTTGCTTCTAAAGCATACGCAAGCAGAAATTTCAATGTACAATGATGTTTTTAAAAAAAACAGTCAAAATGTGCTCCACTCGGGCTGAAAACGCTGTTGGGGACATTTCATTAATGTTGACTACAAATCAAAAACTAAGCATTTTTCAGCTGAAATAATGAATGTAGTCCTCTTAATTCTTGCTTCTAAAGCATTCGCAAGCAGAAATTTCAATGTACAATGATGTTTTTAAAAAAACAGTCAAAATGTGCTCCACTCGGGCTGAAAACGCTGTTGGGGACATTTCATTAATGTTGACTATAAATCATAAACTAAGCATTTTTCAGCTGAAATAATGAATGTAGTCCTCTTAATTCTTGCTTCTAAAGCATACGCAAGCAGAAATTTCAATGTACAATGATGTTTTTAAAAAAACGGTCAAAATGTGCTCCACTCGGGCTGAAAACGCTTGTTTGGGACATTACATTAATGTTGACTATAAATCATAAACTAAGCATTTTTCAGCTGAAATAATGAATGTAGTCCTCTTAATTCTTGCTTCTAAAGCATACGCAAACAGAAATTTCAATGTACAATGATGTTTTTTAAAAAACGGTCAAAATGTGCTCCACTCGGGCTGAAAACGCTTGTTCGGAACATTTCCTTAATGTTGACTATAAATCATAAACTAAGCATTTTTCAGCTGAAATAATGAATGTAGTCCTCTTAATTCTTGCTTCTAAAGCATACGCAAGCAGAAATTTCAATGTACAATGATGTTTTTAAAAAAAACAGTCAAAATGCGCTCCACTCGGGCTGAAAACGCTGTTGGGGACATTTCATTAATGTTGACTACAAATCAAAAACTAAGCATTTTTCAGCTGAAATAATGAATGTAGTCCTCTTAATTCTTGCTTCTAAAGCATTCGCAAGCAGAAATTTCAATGTACAATGATGTTTTTAAAAAAAGGGTCAAAATGTGCTCCACTCGGGCTGAAAACGCTTGTTTGGAACATTTCATTAATGTTGACTATAAATCATAAACTAAGCATTTTTCAGCTGAAATAATGAATGTAGTCCTCTTAATTCTTGCTTCTAAAGCATACGCAAGCAGAAATTTCAATGTACAATGATGTTTTTAAAAAAACGGTCAAAATGTGCTCCACTCGGGCTGAAAACGCTTGTTTGGGACATGACATTAATGTTGACTATAAATCATAAACTAAGCATTTTTCAGCTGAAATAATGAATGTAGTCCTCTTAATTCTTGCTTCTAAAGCATACGCAAACAGAAATTTCAATGTACAATGATGTTTTTTAAAAAACGGTCAAAATGTGCTCCACTCGGGCTGAAAACGCTTGTTCGGAACATTTCCTTAATGTTGACTATAAATCATAAACTAAGCATTTTTCAGCTGAAATAATGAATGTAGTCCTCTTAATTCTTGCTTCTAAAGCATACGCAAGCAGAAATTTCAATGTACAATGATGTTTTTAAAAAAACGGTCAAAATGTGCTCCACTCGGGCTGAAAACGCTTGTTCGGAACATTTCCTTAATGTTGACTATAAATCATAAACTAAGCATTTTTCAGCTGAAATAATGAATGTAGTCCTCTTAATTCTTGCTTCTAAAGCATACGCAAGCAGAAATTTCAATGTACAATGATGTTTTTAAAAAAAACAGTCAAAATGTGCTCCACTCGGGCTGAAAACGCTGTTGGGGACATTTCATTAATGTTGACTACAAATCAAAAACTAAGCATTTTTCAGCTGAAATAATGAATGTAGTCCTCTTAATTCTTGCTTCTAAAGCATTCGCAAGCAGAAATTTCAATGTACAATGATGTTTTTAAAAAAACAGTCAAAATGTGCTCCACTCGGGCTGAAAACGCTGTTGGGGACATTTCATTAATGTTGACTATAAATCATAAACTAAGCATTTTTCAGCTGAAATAATGAATGTAGTCCTCTTAATTCTTGCTTCTAAAGCATACGCAAGCAGAAATTTCAATGTACAATGATGTTTTTAAAAAAACGGTCAAAATGTGCTCCACTCGGGCTGAAAACGCTTGTTTGGGACATTACATTAATGTTGACTATAAATCATAAACTAAGCATTTTTCAGCTGAAATAATGAATGTAGTCCTCTTAATTCTTGCTTCTAAAGCATACGCAAACAGAAATTTCAATGTACAATGATGTTTTTTAAAAAACGGTCAAAATGTGCTCCACTCGGGCTGAAAACGCTTGTTCGGAACATTTCCTTAATGTTGACTATAAATCATAAACTAAGCATTTTTCAGCTGAAATAATGAATGTAGTCCTCTTAATTCTTGCTTCTAAAGCATACGCAAGCAGAAATTTCAATGTACAATGATGTTTTTAAAAAAAACAGTCAAAATGCGCTCCACTCGGGCTGAAAACGCTGTTGGGGACATTTCATTAATGTTGACTACAAATCAAAAACTAAGCATTTTTCAGCTGAAATAATGAATGTAGTCCTCTTAATTCTTGCTTCTAAAGCATACGCAAGCAGAAATTTCAATGTACAATGATGTTTTTTAAAAAACGGTCAAAATGTGCTCCACTCGGGCTGAAAACGCTTGTTCGGAACATTTCCTTAATGTTGACTATAAATCATAAACTAAGCATTTTTCAGCTGAAATAATGAATGTAGTCCTCTTAATTCTTGCTTCTAAAGCATACGCAAGCAGAAATTTCAATGTACAATGATGTTTTTAAAAAAAACAGTCAAAATGCGCTCCACTCGGGCTGAAAACGCTGTTGGGGACATTTCATTAATGTTGACTACAAATCAAAAACTAAGCATTTTTCAGCTGAAATAATGAATGTAGTCCTCTTAATTCTTGCTTCTAAAGCATACGCAAGCAGAAATTTCAATGTACAATGATGTTTTTAAAAAAAACAGTCAAAATGCGCTCCACTCGGGCTGAAAACGCTGTTGGGGACATTTCATTAATGTTGACTATAAATCATAAACTAAGCATTTTTCAGCTGAAAGAATGAATGTAGTCCTCTTAATTCTTGCTTCTAAAGCATACGCAAGCAGAAATTTCAATGTACAATGATGTTTTTAAAAAAACGGTCAAAATGTGCTCCACTCGGGCTGAAAACGCTTGTTCGGAACATTTCCTTAATGTTGACTATAAATCATAAACTAAGCATTTTTCAGCTGAAATAATGAATGTAGTCCTCTTAATTCTTGCTTCTAAAGCATACGCAAGCAGAAATTTCAATGTACAATGATGTTTTTAAAAAAACAGTCAAAATGTGCTCCACTCGGGCTGAAAACGCTTGTTTGGGACATGACATTAATGTTGACTATAAATCATAAACTAAGCATTTTTCAGCTGAAATAATGAATGTAGTCCTCTTAATTCTTGCTTCTAAAGCATACGCAAGCAGAAATTTCAATGTACAATGATGTTTTTAAAAAAAACAGTCAAAATGTGCTCCACTCGGGCTGAAAACGCTGTTGGGGACATTTCATTAATGTTGACTACAAATCAAAAACTAAGCATTTTTCAGCTGAAATAATGAATGTAGTCCTCTTAATTCTTGCTTCTAAAGCATTCGCAAGCAGAAATTTCAATGTACAATGATGTTTTTAAAAAAACAGTCAAAATGTGCTCCACTCGGGCTGAAAACGCTTGTTTGGGACATGACATTAATGTTGACTATAAATCATAAACTAAGCATTTTTCAGCTGAAATAATGAATGTAGTCCTCTTAATTCTTGCTTCTAAAGCATACGCAAGCAGAAATTTCAATGTACAATGATGTTTTTAAAAAAAACAGTCAAAATGTGCTCCACTCGGGCTGAAAACGCTGTTGGGGACATTTCATTAATGTTGACTACAAATCAAAAACTAAGCATTTTTCAGCTGAAATAATGAATGTAGTCCTCTTAATTCTTGCTTCTAAAGCATTCGCAAGCAGAAATTTCAATGTACAATGATGTTTTTAAAAAAACAGTCAAAATGTGCTCCACTCGGGCTGAAAACGCTGTTGGGGACATTTCATTAATGTTGACTATAAATCATAAACTAAGCATTTTTCAGCTGAAATAATGAATGTAGTCCTCTTAATTCTTGCTTCTAAAGCATACGCAAGCAGAAATTTCAATGTACAATGATGTTTTTAAAAAAACGGTCAAAATGTGCTCCACTCGGGCTGAAAACGCTTGTTTGGGACATTACATTAATGTTGACTATAAATCATAAACTAAGCATTTTTCAGCTGAAATAATGAATGTAGTCCTCTTAATTCTTGCTTCTAAAGCATACGCAAACAGAAATTTCAATGTACAATGATGTTTTTTAAAAAACGGTCAAAATGTGCTCCACTCGGGCTGAAAACGCTTGTTCGGAACATTTCCTTAATGTTGACTATAAATCATAAACTAAGCATTTTTCAGCTGAAATAATGAATGTAGTCCTCTTAATTCTTGCTTCTAAAGCATACGCAAGCAGAAATTTCAATGTACAATGATGTTTTTAAAAAAAACAGTCAAAATGCGCTCCACTCGGGCTGAAAACGCTGTTGGGGACATTTCATTAATGTTGACTACAAATCAAAAACTAAGCATTTTTCAGCTGAAATAATGAATGTAGTCCTCTTAATTCTTGCTTCTAAAGCATTCGCAAGCAGAAATTTCAATGTACAATGATGTTTTTAAAAAAAGGGTCAAAATGTGCTCCACTCGGGCTGAAAACGCTTGTTTGGAACATTTCATTAATGTTGACTATAAATCATAAACTAAGCATTTTTCAGCTGAAATAATGAATGTAGTCCTCTTAATTCTTGCTTCTAAAGCATACGCAAGCAGAAATTTCAATGTACAATGATGTTTTTAAAAAAACGGTCAAAATGTGCTCCACTCGGGCTGAAAACGCTTGTTTGGGACATGACATTAATGTTGACTATAAATCATAAACTAAGCATTTTTCAGCTGAAATAATGAATGTAGTCCTCTTAATTCTTGCTTCTAAAGCATACGCAAACAGAAATTTCAATGTACAATGATGTTTTTTAAAAAACGGTCAAAATGTGCTCCACTCGGGCTGAAAACGCTTGTTCGGAACATTTCCTTAATGTTGACTATAAATCATAAACTAAGCATTTTTCAGCTGAAATAATGAATGTAGTCCTCTTAATTCTTGCTTCTAAAGCATACGCAAGCAGAAATTTCAATGTACAATGATGTTTTTAAAAAAACGGTCAAAATGTGCTCCACTCGGGCTGAAAACGCTTGTTCGGAACATTTCCTTAATGTTGACTATAAATCATAAACTAAGCATTTTTCAGCTGAAATAATGAATGTAGTCCTCTTAATTCTTGCTTCTAAAGCATACGCAAGCAGAAATTTCAATGTACAATGATGTTTTTAAAAAAAACAGTCAAAATGTGCTCCACTCGGGCTGAAAACGCTGTTGGGGACATTTCATTAATGTTGACTACAAATCAAAAACTAAGCATTTTTCAGCTGAAATAATGAATGTAGTCCTCTTAATTCTTGCTTCTAAAGCATTCGCAAGCAGAAATTTCAATGTACAATGATGTTTTTAAAAAAACAGTCAAAATGTGCTCCACTCGGGCTGAAAACGCTGTTGGGGACATTTCATTAATGTTGACTATAAATCATAAACTAAGCATTTTTCAGCTGAAATAATGAATGTAGTCCTCTTAATTCTTGCTTCTAAAGCATACGCAAGCAGAAATTTCAATGTACAATGATGTTTTTAAAAAAACGGTCAAAATGTGCTCCACTCGGGCTGAAAACGCTTGTTTGGGACATTACATTAATGTTGACTATAAATCATAAACTAAGCATTTTTCAGCTGAAATAATGAATGTAGTCCTCTTAATTCTTGCTTCTAAAGCATATGCAAACAGAAATTTCAATGTACAATGATGTTTTTTAAAAAACGGTCAAAATGTGCTCCACTCGGGCTGAAAACGCTTGTTCGGAACATTTCCTTAATGTTGACTATAAATCATAAACTAAGCATTTTTCAGCTGAAATAATGAATGTAGTCCTCTTAATTCTTGCTTCTAAAGCATACGCAAGCAGAAATTTCAATGTACAATGATGTTTTTAAAAAAAACAGTCAAAATGCGCTCCACTCGGGCTGAAAACGCTGTTGGGGACATTTCATTAATGTTGACTACAAATCAAAAACTAAGCATTTTTCAGCTGAAATAATGAATGTAGTCCTCTTAATTCTTGCTTCTAAAGCATACGCAAGCAGAAATTTCAATGTACAATGATGTTTTTTAAAAAACGGTCAAAATGTGCTCCACTCGGGCTGAAAACGCTTGTTCGGAACATTTCCTTAATGTTGACTATAAATCATAAACTAAGCATTTTTCAGCTGAAATAATGAATGTAGTCCTCTTAATTCTTGCTTCTAAAGCATACGCAAGCAGAAATTTCAATGTACAATGATGTTTTTAAAAAAAACAGTCAAAATGCGCTCCACTCGGGCTGAAAACGCTGTTGGGGACATTTCATTAATGTTGACTACAAATCAAAAACTAAGCATTTTTCAGCTGAAATAATGAATGTAGTCCTCTTAATTCTTGCTTCTAAAGCATACGCAAGCAGAAATTTCAATGTACAATGATGTTTTTAAAAAAAGGGTCAAAATGTGCTCCACTCGGGCTGAAAACGCTTGTTTGGAACATTTCATTAATGTTGACTATAAATCATAAACTAAGCATTTTTCAGCTGAAATAATGAATGTAGTCCTCTTAATTCTTGCTTCTAAAGCATACGCAAGCAGAAATTTCAATGTACAATGATGTTTTTAAAAAAACAGTCAAAATGTGCTCCACTCGGGCTGAAAACGCTTGTTTGGGACATGACATTAATGTTGACTATAAATCATAAACTAAGCATTTTTCAGCTGAAATAATGAATGTAGTCCTCTTAATTCTTGCTTCTAAAGCATACGCAAGCAGAAATTTCAATGTACAATGATGTTTTTAAAAAAACAGTCAAAATGTGCTCCACTCGGGCTGAAAACGCTTGTTTGGGACATTACATTAATGTTGACTATAAATCATAAACTAAGCATTTTTCAGCTGAAATAATGAATGTAGTCCTCTTAATTCTTGCTTCTAAAGCATACGCAAAAAGAAATTTCAATGTACAATGATGTTTTTTAAAAAACGGTCAAAATGTGCTCCACTCGGGCTGAAAACGCTTGTTCGGAACATTTCCTTAATGTTGACTATAAATCATAAACTAAGCATTTTTCAGCTGAAATAATGAATGTAGTCCTCTTAATTCTTGCTTCTAAAGCATACGCAAGCAGAAATTTCAATGTACAATGATGTTTTTAAAAAAAACAGTCAAAATGCGCTCCACTCGGGCTGAAAACGCTGTTGGGGACATTTCATTAATGTTGACTACAAATCAAAAACTAAGCATTTTTCAGCTGAAATAATGAATGTAGTCCTCTTAATTCTTGCTTCTAAAGCATACGCAAGCAGAAATTTCAATGTACAATGATGTTTTTAAAAAAAGGGTCAAAATGTGCTCCACTCGGGCTGAAAACGCTTGTTTGGAACATTTCATTAATGTTAACTATAAATCATAAACTAAGCATTTTTCAGCTGAAATAATGAATGTAGTCCTCTTAATTCTTGCTTCTAAAGCATACGCAAGCAGAAATTTCAATGTACAATGATGTTTTTAAAAAAACAGTCAAAATGTGCTCCACTCGGGCTGAAAACGCTGTTGGGGACATGACATTAATGTTGACTATAAATCATAAACTAAGCATTTTTCAGCTGAAATAATGAATGTAGTCCTCTTAATTCTTGCTTCTAAAGCATACGCAAGCAGAAATTTCAATGTACAATGATGTTTTTAAAAAAAGGGTCAAAATGTGCTCCACTCGGGCTGAAAACGCTGTTGGGGACATTTCATTAATGTTGACTACAAATCAAAAACTAAGCATTTTTCAGCTGAAATAATGAATGTAGTCCTCTTAATTCTTGCTTCTAAAGCATACGCAAGCAGAAATTTCAATGTACAATGATGTTTTTAAAAAAAGGGTCAAAATGTGCTCCACTCGGGCTGAAAACGCTTGTTTGGAACATTTCATTAATGTTGACTATAAATCATAAACTAAGCATTTTTCAGCTGAAATAATGAATGTAGTCCTCTTAATTCTTGCTTCTAAAGCATACGCAAGCAGAAATTTCAATGTACAATGATGTTTTTAAAAAAACAGTCAAAATGTGCTCCACTCGGGCTGAAAACGCTTGTTTGGGACATGACATTAATGTTGACTATAAATCATAAACTAAGCATTTTTCAGCTGAAATAATGAATGTAGTCCTCTTAATTCTTGCTTCTAAAGCATACGCAAGCAGAAATTTCAATGTACAATGATGTTTTTAAAAAAACAGTCAAAATGTGCTCCACTCGGGCTGAAAACGCTTGTTTGGGACATTACATTAATGTTGACTATAAATCATAAACTAAGCATTTTTCAGCTGAAATAATGAATGTAGTCCTCTTAATTCTTGCTTCTAAAGCATACGCAAACAGAAATTTCAATGTACAATGATGTTTTTAAAAAAAACTGTCAAAATGTGCTCCACTCGGGCTGAAAACGCTTGTTTGGAACATTTCATTAATGTTGACTATAATTCATAAACTAAGCATTTTTCAGCTGAAATAATGAATGTAGTCCTCTTAATTCTTGCTTCTAAAGCATACGCAAGCAGAAATTTCAATGTACAATGATGTTTTTAAAAAAAACAGTCAAAATGTGCTCCACTCGGGCTGAAAACGCTGTTGGGGACATTTCATTAATGTTGACTATAAATCAAAAACTAAGCATTTTTCAGCTGAAATAATGAATGTAGTCCTCTTAATTCTTGCTTCTAAAGCATACGCAAGCAGAAATTTCAATGTACAATGATGTTTTTAAAAAAACAGTCAAAATGTGCTCCACTCAGGCTGAAAACGCTGTTGGGGACATTTCATTAATGTTGACTATAAATCATAAACTAAGCATTTTTCAGCCGAAATAATGAATGTAGTCCTCCTAATTCTTGCTTCTAAAGCATACGCAAGCAGAAATTTCAATGTACAATGATGTTTTTAAAAAAACAGTCAAAATGTGCTCCACTCGGGCTGAAAACGCTTGTTTGGAACATTTCATTAATGTTGACTATAAATCATAAACTAAGCATTTTTCAGCTGAAATAATGAATGTAGTCCTCTTAATTCTTGCTTCTAAAGCATACGCAAGCAGAAATTTCAATGTACAATGATGTTTTTAAAAAAACAGTCAAAATGTGCTCCACTCGGGCTGAAAACGCTTGTTTGGGACATGACATTAATGTTGACTATAAATCATAAACTAAGCATTTTTCAGCTGAAATAATGAATGTAGTCCTCTTAATTCTTGCTTCTAAAGCATACGCAAGCAGAAATTTCAATGTACAATGATGTTTTTAAAAAAACAGTCAAAATGTGCTCCACTCGGGCTGAAAACGCTTGTTTGGGACATTACATTAATGTTGACTATAAATCATAAACTAAGCATTTTTCAGCTGAAATAATGAATGTAGTCCTCTTAATTCTTGCTTCTAAAGCATACGCAAAAAGAAATTTCAATGTACAATGATGTTTTTTAAAAAACGGTCAAAATGTGCTCCACTCGGGCTGAAAACGCTTGTTCGGAACATTTCATTAATGTTGACTATAAATCATAAACTAAGCATTTTTCAGCTGAAATAATGAATGTAGTCCTCTTAATTCTTGCTTCTAAAGCATACGCAAGCAGAAATTTCAATGTACAATGATGTTTTTAAAAAAAACAGTCAAAATGCGCTCCACTCGGGCTGAAAACGCTGTTGGGGACATTTCATTAATGTTGACTACAAATCAAAAACTAAGCATTTTTCAGCTGAAATAATGAATGTAGTCCTCTTAATTCTTGCTTCTAAAGCATACGCAAGCAGAAATTTCAATGTACAATGATGTTTTTAAAAAAACGGTCAAAATGTGCTCCACTCGGGCTGAAAACGCTTGTTTGGGACATTACATTAATGTTGACTATAAATCATAAACTAAGCATTTTTCAGCTGAAATAATGAATGTAGTCCTCTTAATTCTTGCTTCTAAAGCATACGCAAACAGAAATTTCAATGTACAATGATGTTTTTTAAAAAACGGTCAAAATGTGCTCCACTCGGGCTGAAAACGCTTGTTCGGAACATTTCCTTAATGTTGACTATAAATCATAAACTAAGCATTTTTCAGCTGAAATAATGAATGTAGTCCTCTTAATTCTTGCTTCTAAAGCATACGCAAGCAGAAATTTCAATGTACAATGATGTTTTTAAAAAAAACAGTCAAAATGCGCTCCACTCGGGCTGAAAACGCTGTTGGGGACATTTCATTAATGTTGACTACAAATCAAAAACTAAGCATTTTTCAGCTGAAATAATGAATGTAGTCCTCTTAATTCTTGCTTCTAAAGCATACGCAAGCAGAAATTTCAATGTACAATGATGTTTTTTAAAAAATGGTCAAAATGTGCTCCACTCGGGCTGAAAACGCTTGTTCGGAACATTTCCTTAATGTTGACTATAAATCATAAACTAAGCATTTTTCAGCTGAAATAATGAATGTAGTCCTCTTAATTCTTGCTTCTAAAGCATACGCAAGCAGAAATTTCAATGTACAATGATGTTTTTAAAAAAAACAGTCAAAATGCGCTCCACTCGGGCTGAAAACGCTGTTGGGGACATTTCATTAATGTTGACTACAAATCAAAAACTAAGCATTTTTCAGCTGAAATAATGAATGTAGTCCTCTTAATTCTTGCTTCTAAAGCATACGCAAGCAGAAATTTCAATGTACAATGATGTTTTTAAAAAAAGGGTCAAAATGTGCTCCACTCGGGCTGAAAACGCTTGTTTGGAACATTTCATTAATGTTGACTATAAATCATAAACTAAGCATTTTTCAGCTGAAATAATGAATGTAGTCCTCTTAATTCTTGCTTCTAAAGCATACGCAAGCAGAAATTTCAATGTACAATGATGTTTTTAAAAAAACAGTCAAAATGTGCTCCACTCGGGCTGAAAACGCTTGTTTGGGACATGACATTAATGTTGACTATAAATCATAAACTAAGCATTTTTCAGCTGAAATAATGAATGTAGTCCTCTTAATTCTTGCTTCTAAAGCATACGCAAGCAGAAATTTCAATGTACAATGATGTTTTTAAAAAAACAGTCAAAATGTGCTCCACTCGGGCTGAAAACGCTTGTTTGGGACATTACATTAATGTTGACTATAAATCATAAACTAAGCATTTTTCAGCTGAAATAATGAATGTAGTCCTCTTAATTCTTGCTTCTAAAGCATACGCAAAAAGAAATTTCAATGTACAATGGTGTTTTTTAAAAAACGGTCAAAATGTGCTCCACTCGGGCTGAAAACGCTTGTTCGGAACATTTCCTTAATGTTGACTATAAATCATAAACTAAGCATTTTTCAGCTGAAATAATGAATGTAGTCCTCTTAATTCTTGCTTCTAAAGCATACGCAAGCAGAAATTTCAATGTACAATGATGTTTTTAAAAAAAACAGTCAAAATGCGCTCCACTCGGGCTGAAAACGCTGTTGGGGACATTTCATTAATGTTGACTACAAATCAAAAACTAAGCATTTTTCAGCTGAAATAATGAATGTAGTCCTCTTAATTCTTGCTTCTAAAGCATACGCAAGCAGAAATTTCAATGTACAATGATGTTTTTAAAAAAAGGGTCAAAATGTGCTCCACTCGGGCTGAAAACGCTTGTTTGGAACATTTCATTAATGTTGACTATAAATCATAAACTAAGCATTTTTCAGCTGAAATAATGAATGTAGTCCTCTTAATTCTTGCTTCTAAAGCATACGCAAGCAGAAATTTCAATGTACAATGATGTTTTTAAAAAAACAGTCAAAATGTGCTCCACTCGGGCTGAAAACGCTGTTGGGGACATGACATTAATGTTGACTATAAATCATAAACTAAGCATTTTTCAGCTGAAATAATGAATGTAGTCCTCTTAATTCTTGCTTCTAAAGCATACGCAAGCAGAAATTTCAATGTACAATGATGTTTTTAAAAAAAGGGTCAAAATGCGCTCCACTCGGGCTTAAAACGCTGTTGGGGACATTTCATTAATGTTGACTACAAATCAAAAACTAAGCATTTTTCAGCTGAAATAATGAATGTAGTCCTCTTAATTCTTGCTTCTAAAGCATACGCAAGCAGAAATTTCAATGTACAATGATGTTTTTAAAAAAAGGGTCAAAATGTGCTCCACTCGGGCTGAAAACGCTTGTTTGGAACATTTCATTAATGTTGACTATAAATCATAAACTAAGCATTTTTCAGCTGAAATAATGAATGTAGTCCTCTTAATTCTTGCTTCTAAAGCATACGCAAGCAGAAATTTCAATGTACAATGATGTTTTTAAAAAAACAGTCAAAATGCGCTCCACTCGGGCTGAAAACGCTGTTGGGGACATTTCATTAATGTTGACTACAAATCAAAAACCAAGCATTTTTCAGCTGAAATAATGAATGTAGTCCTCTTAATTCTTGCTTCTAAAGCATACGCAAGCAGAAATTTCAATGTACAATGATGTTTTTTAAAAAACGGTCAAAATGTGCTCCACTCGGGCTGAAAACGCTTGTTCGGAACATTTCCTTAATGTTGACTATAAATCATAAACTAAGCATTTTTCAGCTGAAATAATGAATGTAGTCCTCTTAATTCTTGCTTTTAAAGCATACGCAAGCAGAAATTTCAATGTACAATGATGTTTTTAAAAAAAACAGTCAAAATGCGCTCCACTCGGGCTGAAAACGCTGTTGGGGACATTTCATTAATGTTGACTACAAATCAAAAACTAAGCATTTTTCAGCTGAAATAATGAATGTAGTCCTCTTAATTCTTGCTTCTAAAGCATACGCAAGCAGAAATTTCAATGTACAATGATGTTTTTAAAAAAAGGGTCAAAATGTGCTCCACTCGGGCTGAAAACGCTTGTTTGGAACATTTCATTAATGTTGACTATAAATCATAAACTAAGCATTTTTCAGCTGAAATAATGAATGTAGTCCTCTTAATTCTTGCTTCTAAAGCATACGCAAGCAGAAATTTCAATGTACAATGATGTTTTTAAAAAAACAGTCAAAATGTGCTCCACTCGGGCTGAAAACGCTTGTTTGGGACATGACATTAATGTTGACTATAAATCATAAACTAAGCATTTTTCAGCTGAAATAATGAATGTAGTCCTCTTAATTCTTGCTTCTAAAGCATACGCAAGCAGAAATTTCAATGTACAATGATGTTTTTAAAAAAACAGTCAAAATGTGCTCCACTCGGGCTGAAAACGCTTGTTTGGGACATTACATTAATGTTGACTATAAATCATAAACTAAGCATTTTTCAGCTGAAATAATGAATGTAGTCCTCTTAATTCTTGCTTCTAAAGCATACGCAAAAAGAAATTTCAATGTACAATGATGTTTTTTAAAAAACGGTCAAAATGTGCTCCACTCGGGCTGAAAACGCTTGTTCGGAACATTTCCTTAATGTTGACTATAAATCATAAACTAAGCATTTTTCAGCTGAAATAATGAATGTAGTCCTCTTAATTCTTGCTTCTAAAGCATACGCAAGCAGAAATTTCAATGTACAATGATGTTTTTAAAAAAAACAGTCAAAATGCGCTCCACTCGGGCTGAAAACGCTGTTGGGGACATTTCATTAATGTTGACTACAAATCAAAAACTAAGCATTTTTCAGCTGAAATAATGAATGTAGTCCTCTTAATTCTTGCTTCTAAAGCATACGCAAGCAGAAATTTCAATGTACAATGATGTTTTTAAAAAAAGGGTCAAAATGTGCTCCACTCGGGCTGAAAACGCTTGTTTGGAACATTTCATTAATGTTGACTATAAATCATAAACTAAGCATTTTTCAGCTGAAATAATGAATGTAGTCCTCTTAATTCTTGCTTCTAAAGCATACGCAAGCAGAAATTTCAATGTACAATGATGTTTTTAAAAAAAGGGTCAAAATGTGCTCCACTCGGGCTGAAAACGCTGTTGGGGACATTTCATTAATGTTGACTACAAATCAAAAACTAAGCATTTTTCAGCTGAAATAATGAATGTAGTCCTCTTAATTCTTGCTTCTAAAGCATACGCAAGCAGAAATTTCAATGTACAATGATGTTTTTAAAAAAAGGGTCAAAATGTGCTCCACTCGGGCTGAAAACGCTTGTTTGGAACATTTCATTAATGTTGACTATAAATCATAAACTAAGCATTTTTCAGATGAAATAATGAATGTAGTCCTCTTAATTCTTGCTTCTAAAGCATACGCAAGCAGAAATTTCAATGTACAATGATGTTTTTAAAAAAACAGTCAAAATGTGCTCCACTCGGGCTGAAAACGCTTGTTTGGGACATGACATTAATGTTGACTATAAATCATAAACTAAGCATTTTTCAGCTGAAATAATGAATGTAGTCCTCTTAATTCTTGCTTCTAAAGCATACGCAAGCAGAAATTTCAATGTACAATGATGTTTTTAAAAAAACAGTCAAAATGTGCACCACTCGGGCTGAAAACGCTTGTTTGGGACATTACATTAATGTTGACTATAAATCATAAACTAAGCATTTTTCAGCTGAAATAATGAATGTAGTCCTCTTAATTCTTGCTTCTAAAGCATACGCAAACAGAAATTTCAATGTACAATGATGTTTTTAAAAAAACTGTCAAAATGTGCTCCACTCGGGCTGAAAACGCTTGTTTGGAACATTTCATTAATGTTGACTATAATTCATAAACTAAGCATTTTTCAGCTGAAATAATGAATGTAGTCCTCTTAATTCTTGCTTCTAAAGCATACGCAAGCAGAAATTTCAATGTACAATGATGTTTTTAAAAAAAACAGTCAAAATGTGCTCCACTCGGGCTGAAAACGCTGTTGGGGACATTTCATTAATGTTGACTATAAATCAAAAACTAAGCATTTTTCAGCTGAAATAATGAATGTAGTCCTCTTAATTCTTGCTTCTAAAGCATACGCAAGCAGAAATTTCAATGTACAATGATGTTTTTAAAAAAACAGTCAAAATGTGCTCCACTCAGGCTGAAAACGCTGTTGGGGACATTTCATTAATGTTGACTATAAATCATAAACTAAGCATTTTTCAGCCGAAATAATGAATGTAGTCCTCCTAATTCTTGCTTCTAAAGCATACGCAAGCAGAAATTTCAATGTACAATGATGTTTTTAAAAAAACAGTCAAAATGTGCTCCACTCGGGCTGAAAACGCTTGTTTGGAACATTTCATTAATGTTGACTATAAATCATAAACTAAGCATTTTTCAGCTGAAATAATGAATGTAGTCCTCTTAATTCTTGCTTCTAAAGCATACGCAAGCAGAAATTTCAATGTACAATGATGTTTTTAAAAAAACAGTCAAAATGTGCTCCACTCGGGCTGAAAACGCTTGTTTGGGACATGACATTAATGTTGACTATAAATCATAAACTAAGCATTTTTCAGCTGAAATAATGAATGTAGTCCTCTTAATTCTTGCTTCTAAAGCATACGCAAGCAGAAATTTCAATGTACAATGATGTTTTTAAAAAAACAGTCAAAATGTGCTCCACTCGGGCTGAAAACGCTTGTTTGGGACATTACATTAATGTTGACTATAAATCATAAACTAAGCATTTTTCAGCTGAAATAATGAATGTAGTCCTCTTAATTCTTGCTTCTAAAGCATACGCAAGCAGAAATTTCAATGTACAATGATGTTTTTAAAAAAACAGTCAAAATGTGCTCCACTCGGGCTGAAAACGCTTGTTTGGGACATTACATTAATGTTGACTATAAATCATAAACTAAGCATTTTTCAGCTGAAATAATGAATGTAGTCCTCTTAATTCTTGCTTCTAAAGCATACGCAAAAAGAAATTTCAATGTACAATGATGTTTTTTAAAAAACGGTCAAAATGTGCTCCACTCGGGCTGAAAACGCTTGTTCGGAACATTTCATTAATGTTGACTATAAATCATAAACTAAGCATTTTTCAGCTGAAATAATGAATGTAGTCCTCTTAATTCTTGCTTCTAAAGCATACGCAAGCAGAAATTTCAATGTACAATGATGTTTTTAAAAAAAACAGTCAAAATGCGCTCCACTCGGGCTGAAAACGCTGTTGGGGACATTTCATTAATGTTGACTACAAATCAAAAACTAAGCATTTTTCAGCTGAAATAATGAATGTAGTCCTCTTAATTCTTGCTTCTAAAGCATATGCAAGCAGAAATTTCAATGTACAATGATGTTTTTAAAAAAACGGTCAAAATGTGCTCCACTCGGGCTGAAAACGCTTGTTTGGGACATTACATTAATGTTGACTATAAATCATAAACTAAGCATTTTTCAGCTGAAATAATGAATGTAGTCCTCTTAATTCTTGCTTCTAAAGCATACGCAAACAGAAATTTCAATGTACAATGATGTTTTTTAAAAAACGGTCAAAATGTGCTCCACTCGGGCTGAAAACGCTTGTTCGGAACATTTCCTTAATGTTGACTATAAATCATAAACTAAGCATTTTTCAGCTGAAATAATGAATGTAGTCCTCTTAATTCTTGCTTCTAAAGCATACGCAAGCAGAAATTTCAATGTACAATGATGTTTTTAAAAAAAACAGTCAAAATGCGCTCCACTCGGGCTGAAAACGCTGTTGGGGACATTTCATTAATGTTGACTACAAATCAAAAACTAAGCATTTTTCAGCTGAAATAATGAATGTAGTCCTCTTAATTCTTGCTTCTAAAGCATACGCAAGCAGAAATTTCAATGTACAATGATGTTTTTTAAAAAACGGTCAAAATGTGCTCCACTCGGGCTGAAAACGCTTGTTCGGAACATTTCCTTAATGTTGACTATAAATCATAAACTAAGCATTTTTCAGCTGAAATAATGAATGTAGTCCTCTTAATTCTTGCTTCTAAAGCATACGCAAGCAGAAATTTCAATGTACAATGATGTTTTTAAAAAAAACAGTCAAAATGCGCTCCACTCGGGCTGAAAACGCTGTTGGGGACATTTCATTAATGTTGACTACAAATCAAAAACTAAGCATTTTTCAGCTGAAATAATGAATGTAGTCCTCTTAATTCTTGCTTCTAAAGCATACGCAAGCAGAAATTTCAATGTACAATGATGTTTTTAAAAAAAGGGTCAAAATGTGCTCCACTCGGGCTGAAAACGCTTGTTTGGAACATTTCATTAATGTTGACTATAAATCATAAACTAAGCATTTTTCAGCTGAAATAATGAATGTAGTCCTCTTAATTCTTGCTTCTAAAGCATACGCAAGCAGAAATTTCAATGTACAATGATGTTTTTAAAAAAACAGTCAAAATGTGCTCCACTCGGGCTGAAAACGCTTGTTTGGGACATTACATTAATGTTGACTATAAATCATAAACTAAGCATTTTTCAGCTGAAATAATGAATGTAGTCCTCTTAATTCTTGCTTCTAAAGCATACGCAAAAAGAAATTTCAATGTACAATGGTGTTTTTTAAAAAACGGTCAAAATGTGCTCCACTCGGGCTGAAAACGCTTGTTCGGAACATTTCCTTAATGTTGACTATAAATCATAAACTAAGCATTTTTCAGCTGAAATAATGAATGTAGTCCTCTTAATTCTTGCTTCTAAAGCATACGCAAGCAGAAATTTCAATGTACAATGATGTTTTTAAAAAAAACAGTCAAAATGCGCTCCACTCGGGCTGAAAACGCTGTTGGGGACATTTCATTAATGTTGACTATAAATCATAAACTAAGCATTTTTCAGCTGAAATAATGAATGTAGTCCTCTTAATTCTTGCTTCTAAAGCATACGCAAGCAGAAATTTCAATGTACAATGATGTTTTTAAAAAAACAGTCAAAATGTGCTCCACTCGGGCTGAAAACGCTGTTGGGGACATTTCATTAATGTTGACTATAAATCATAAACTAAGCATTTTTCAGCTGAAATAATGAATGTAGTCCTCTTAATTCTTGCTTCTAAAGCATACGCAAGCAGAAATTTCAATGTACAATGATGTTTTTAAAAAAAACAGTCAAAATGCGCTCCACTCGGGCTGAAAACGCTGTTGGGGACATTTCATTAATGTTGACTACAAATCAAAAACTAAGCATTTTTCAGCTGAAATAATGAATGTAGTCCTCTTAATTCTTGCTTCTAAAGCATACGCAAGCAGAAATTTCAATGTACAATGATGTTTTTAAAAAAAGGGTCAAAATGTGCTCCACTCGGGCTGAAAACGCTTGTTTGGAACATTTCATTAATGTTGACTATAAATCATAAACTAAGCATTTTTCAGCTGAAATAATGAATGTAGTCCTCTTAATTCTTGCTTCTAAAGCATACGCAAGCAGAAATTTCAATGTACAATGATGTTTTTATAAAAACAGTCAAAATGTGCTCCACTCGGGCTGAAAACGCTGTTGGGGACATGACATTAATGTTGACTATAAATCATAAACTAAGCATTTTTCAGCTGAAATAATGAATGTAGTCCTCTTAATTCTTGCTTCTAAAGCATACGCAAGCAGAAATTTCAATGTACAATGATGTTTTTAAAAAAAGGGTCAAAATGCGCTCCACTCGGGCTGAAAACGCTGTTGGGGACATTTCATTAATGTTGACTACAAATCAAAAACTAAGCATTTTTCAGCTGAAATAATGAATGTAGTCCTCTTAATTCTTGCTTCTAAAGCATACGCAAGCAGAAATTTCAATGTACAATGATGTTTTTAAAAAAAGGGTCAAAATGTGCTCCACTCGGGCTGAAAACGCTTGTTTGGAACATTTCATTAATGTTGACTATAAATCATAAACTAAGCATTTTTCAGCTGAAATAATGAATGTAGTCCTCTTAATTCTTGCTTCTAAAGCATACGCAAGCAGAAATTTCAATGTACAATGATGTTTTTAAAAAAAGGGTCAAAATGTGCTCCACTCGGGCTGAAAACGCTGTTGGGGACATTTCATTAATGTTGACTACAAATCAAAAACTAAGCATTTTTCAGCTGAAATAATGAATGTAGTCCTCTTAATTCTTGCTTCTAAAGCATACGCAAGCAGAAATTTCAATGTACAATGATGTTTTTAAAAAAAGGGTCAAAATGTGCTCCACTCGGGCTGAAAACGCTTGTTTGGAACATTTCATTAATGTTGACTATAAATCATAAACTAAGCATTTTTCAGATGAAATAATGAATGTAGTCCTCTTAATTCTTGCTTCTAAAGCATACGCAAGCAGAAATTTCAATGTACAATGATGTTTTTAAAAAAACAGTCAAAATGTGCTCCACTCGGGCTGAAAACGCTTGTTTGGGACATGACATTAATGTTGACTATAAATCATAAACTAAGCATTTTTCAGCTGAAATAATGAATGTAGTCCTCTTAATTCTTGCTTCTAAAGCATACGCAAGCAGAAATTTCAATGTACAATGATGTTTTTAAAAAAACAGTCAAAATGTGCACCACTCGGGCTGAAAACGCTTGTTTGGGACATTACATTAATGTTGACTATAAATCATAAACTAAGCATTTTTCAGCTGAAATAATGAATGTAGTCCTCTTAATTCTTGCTTCTAAAGCATACGCAAACAGAAATTTCAATGTACAATGATGTTTTTAAAAAAACTGTCAAAATGTGCTCCACTCGGGCTGAAAACGCTTGTTTGGAACATTTCATTAATGTTGACTATAATTCATAAACTAAGCATTTTTCAGCTGAAATAATGAATGTAGTCCTCTTAATTCTTGCTTCTAAAGCATACGCAAGCAGAAATTTCAATGTACAATGATGTTTTTAAAAAAAACAGTCAAAATGTGCTCCACTCGGGCTGAAAACGCTGTTGGGGACATTTCATTAATGTTGACTATAAATCAAAAACTAAGCATTTTTCAGCTGAAATAATGAATGTAGTCCTCTTAATTCTTGCTTCTAAAGCATACGCAAGCAGAAATTTCAATGTACAATGATGTTTTTAAAAAAACAGTCAAAATGTGCTCCACTCAGGCTGAAAACGCTGTTGGGGACATTTCATTAATGTTGACTATAAATCATAAACTAAGCATTTTTCAGCCGAAATAATGAATGTAGTCCTCCTAATTCTTGCTTCTAAAGCATACGCAAGCAGAAATTTCAATGTACAATGATGTTTTTAAAAAAACAGTCAAAATGTGCTCCACTCGGGCTGAAAACGCTTGTTTGGAACATTTCATTAATGTTGACTATAAATCATAAACTAAGCATTTTTCAGCTGAAATAATGAATGTAGTCCTCTTAATTCTTGCTTCTAAAGCATACGCAAGCAGAAATTTCAATGTACAATGATGTTTTTAAAAAAACAGTCAAAATGTGCTCCACTCGGGCTGAAAACGCTTGTTTGGGACATGACATTAATGTTGACTATAAATCATAAACTAAGCATTTTTCAGCTGAAATAATGAATGTAGTCCTCTTAATTCTTGCTTCTAAAGCATACGCAAGCAGAAATTTCAATGTACAATGATGTTTTTAAAAAAACAGTCAAAATGTGCTCCACTCGGGCTGAAAACGCTTGTTTGGGACATTACATTAATGTTGACTATAAATCATAAACTAAGCATTTTTCAGCTGAAATAATGAATGTAGTCCTCTTAATTCTTGCTTCTAAAGCATACGCAAGCAGAAATTTCAATGTACAATGATGTTTTTAAAAAAACAGTCAAAATGTGCTCCACTCGGGCTGAAAACGCTTGTTTGGGACATTACATTAATGTTGACTATAAATCATAAACTAAGCATTTTTCAGCTGAAATAATGAATGTAGTCCTCTTAATTCTTGCTTCTAAAGCATACGCAAAAAGAAATTTCAATGTACAATGATGTTTTTTAAAAAACGGTCAAAATGTGCTCCACTCGGGCTGAAAACGCTTGTTCGGAACATTTCATTAATGTTGACTATAAATCATAAACTAAGCATTTTTCAGCTGAAATAATGAATGTAGTCCTCTTAATTCTTGCTTCTAAAGCATACGCAAGCAGAAATTTCAATGTACAATGATGTTTTTAAAAAAAACAGTCAAAATGCGCTCCACTCGGGCTGAAAACGCTGTTGGGGACATTTCATTAATGTTGACTACAAATCAAAAACTAAGCATTTTTCAGCTGAAATAATGAATGTAGTCCTCTTAATTCTTGCTTCTAAAGCATATGCAAGCAGAAATTTCAATGTACAATGATGTTTTTAAAAAAACGGTCAAAATGTGCTCCACTCGGGCTGAAAACGCTTGTTTGGGACATTACATTAATGTTGACTATAAATCATAAACTAAGCATTTTTCAGCTGAAATAATGAATGTAGTCCTCTTAATTCTTGCTTCTAAAGCATACGCAAACAGAAATTTCAATGTACAATGATGTTTTTTAAAAAACGGTCAAAATGTGCTCCACTCGGGCTGAAAACGCTTGTTCGGAACATTTCCTTAATGTTGACTATAAATCATAAACTAAGCATTTTTCAGCTGAAATAATGAATGTAGTCCTCTTAATTCTTGCTTCTAAAGCATACGCAAGCAGAAATTTCAATGTACAATGATGTTTTTAAAAAAAACAGTCAAAATGCGCTCCACTCGGGCTGAAAACGCTGTTGGGGACATTTCATTAATGTTGACTACAAATCAAAAACTAAGCATTTTTCAGCTGAAATAATGAATGTAGTCCTCTTAATTCTTGCTTCTAAAGCATACGCAAGCAGAAATTTCAATGTACAATGATGTTTTTTAAAAAACGGTCAAAATGTGCTCCACTCGGGCTGAAAACGCTTGTTCGGAACATTTCCTTAATGTTGACTATAAATCATAAACTAAGCATTTTTCAGCTGAAATAATGAATGTAGTCCTCTTAATTCTTGCTTCTAAAGCATACGCAAGCAGAAATTTCAATGTACAATGATGTTTTTAAAAAAAACAGTCAAAATGCGCTCCACTCGGGCTGAAAAAGCTGTTGGGGACATTTCATTAATGTTGACTACAAATCAAAAACTAAGCATTTTTCAGCTGAAATAATGAATGTAGTCCTCTTAATTCTTGCTTCTAAAGCATACGCAAGCAGAAATTTCAATGTACAATGATGTTTTTAAAAAAAGGGTCAAAATGTGCTCCACTCGGGCTGAAAACGCTTGTTTGGAACATTTCATTAATGTTGACTATAAATCATAAACTAAGCATTTTTCAGCTGAAATAATGAATGTAGTCCTCTTAATTCTTGCTTCTAAAGCATACGCAAGCAGAAATTTCAATGTACAATGATGTTTTTAAAAAAACAGTCAAAATGTGCTCCACTCGGGCTGAAAACGCTTGTTTGGGACATTACATTAATGTTGACTATAAATCATAAACTAAGCATTTTTCAGCTGAAATAATGAATGTAGTCCTCTTAATTCTTGCTTCTAAAGCATACGCAAAAAGAAATTTCAATGTACAATGGTGTTTTTTAAAAAACGGTCAAAATGTGCTCCACTCGGGCTGAAAACGCTTGTTCGGAACATTTCCTTAATGTTGACTATAAATCATAAACTAAGCATTTTTCAGCTGAAATAATGAATGTAGTCCTCTTAATTCTTGCTTCTAAAGCATACGCAAGCAGAAATTTCAATGTACAATGATGTTTTTAAAAAAAACAGTCAAAATGCGCTCCACTCGGGCTGAAAACGCTGTTGGGGACATTTCATTAATGTTGACTATAAATCATAAACTAAGCATTTTTCAGCTGAAATAATGAATGTAGTCCTCTTAATTCTTGCTTCTAAAGCATACGCAAGCAGAAATTTCAATGTACAATGATGTTTTTAAAAAAACAGTCAAAATGTGCTCCACTCGGGCTGAAAACGCTGTTGGGGACATTTCATTAATGTTGACTATAAATCATAAACTAAGCATTTTTCAGCTGAAATAATGAATGTAGTCCTCTTAATTCTTGCTTCTAAAGCATACGCAAGCAGAAATTTCAATGTACAATGATGTTTTTAAAAAAAACAGTCAAAATGCGCTCCACTCGGGCTGAAAACGCTGTTGGGGACATTTCATTAATGTTGACTACAAATCAAAAACTAAGCATTTTTCAGCTGAAATAATGAATGTAGTCCTCTTAATTCTTGCTTCTAAAGCATACGCAAGCAGAAATTTCAATGTACAATGATGTTTTTAAAAAAAGGGTCAAAATGTGCTCCACTCGGGCTGAAAACGCTTGTTTGGAACATTTCATTAATGTTGACTATAAATCATAAACTAAGCATTTTTCAGCTGAAATAATGAATGTAGTCCTCTTAATTCTTGCTTCTAAAGCATACGCAAGCAGAAATTTCAATGTACAATGATGTTTTTATAAAAACAGTCAAAATGTGCTCCACTCGGGCTGAAAACGCTGTTGGGGACATGACATTAATGTTGACTATAAATCATAAACTAAGCATTTTTCAGCTGAAATAATGAATGTAGTCCTCTTAATTCTTGCTTCTAAAGCATACGCAAGCAGAAATTTCAATGTACAATGATGTTTTTAAAAAAAGGGTCAAAATGCGCTCCACTCGGGCTGAAAACGCTGTTGGGGACATTTCATTAATGTTGACTACAAATCAAAAACTAAGCATTTTTCAGCTGAAATAATGAATGTAGTCCTCTTAATTCTTGCTTCTAAAGCATACGCAAGCAGAAATTTCAATGTACAATGATGTTTTTAAAAAAAGGGTCAAAATGTGCTCCACTCGGGCTGAAAACGCTTGTTTGGAACATTTCATTAATGTTGACTATAAATCATAAACTAAGCATTTTTCAGCTGAAATAATGAATGTAGTCCTCTTAATTCTTGCTTCTAAAGCATACGCAAGCAGAAATTTCAATGTACAATGATGTTTTTAAAAAAACAGTCAAAATGTGCTCCACTCGGGCTGAAAACGCTTGTTTGGGACATGACATTAATGTTGACTATAAATCATAAACTAAGCATTTTTCAGCTGAAATAATGAATGTAGTCCTCTTAATTCTTGCTTCTAAAGCATACGCAAGCAGAAATTTCAATGTACAATGATGTTTTTAAAAAAAGGGTCAAAATGTGCTCCACTCGGGCTGAAAACGCTTGTTTGGAACATTTCCTTAATGTTGACTATAAAACATAAACTAAGCATTTTTCAGCTGAAATAATGAATGTAGTCCTCTTAATTCTTGCTTCTAAAGCATACGCAAGCAGAAATTTCAATGTACAATGATGTTTTTAAAAAAACAGTCAAAATGTGCTCCACTCGGGCTGAAAACGCTTGTTTGGGACATGACATTAATGTTGACTATAAATCATAAACTAAGCATTTTTCAGCTGAAATAATGAATGTAGTCCTCTTAATTCTTGCTTCTAAAGCATACGCAAGCAGAAATTTCAATGTACAATGATGTTTTTAAAAAAACAGTCAAAATGTGCTCCACTCGGGCTGAAAACGCTGTTGGGGACATTTCATTAATGTTGACTATAAATCATAAACTAAGCATTTTTCAGCTGAAATAATGAATGTAGTCCTCTTAATTCTTGCTTCTAAAGCATACGCAAGCAGAAATTTCAATGTACAATGATGTTTTTAAAAAAACAGTCAAAATGTGCTCCACTCGGGCTGAAAACGCTGTTGGGGACATTTCATTAATGTTGACTATAAATCATAAACTAAGCATTTTTCAGCTGAAATAATGAATGTAGTCCTCTTAATTCTTGCTTCTAAAGCATACGCAAGCAGAAATTTCAATGTACAATGATGTTTTTCAAAAAACAGTCAAAATGTGCTCCACTCGGGCTGAAAACGCTTGTTTGGGACATTAGATTAATGTTGACTATAAATCATAAACTAAGCATTTTTCAGCTGAAATAATGAATGTAGTCCTCTTAATTCTTGCTTCTAAAGCATACGCAAACAGAAATTTCAATGTACAATGATGTTTTTAAAAAAACGGTCAAAATGTGCTCCACTCGGGCTGAAAACGCTTGTTCGGAACATTTCCTTAATGTTGACTATAAATCATAAACTAAGCATTTTTCAGCTGAAATAATGAATGTAGTCCTCTTAATTCTTGCTTCTAAAGCATACGCAAGCAGAAATTTCAATGTACAATGATGTTTTTAAAAAAAACAGTCAAAATGCGCTCCACTCGGGCTGAAAACGCTGTTGGGGACATTTCATTAATGTTGACTATAAATCATAAACTAAGCATTTTTCAGCTGAAATAATGAATGTAGTCCTCTTAATTCTTGCTTCTAAAGCATACGCAAGCAGAAATTTCAATGTACAATGATGTTTTTAAAAAAAACAGTCAAAATGCGCTCCACTCGGGCTGAAAACGCTGTTGGGGACATTTCATTAATGTTGACTACAAATCAAAAACTAAGCATTTTTCAGCTGAAATAATGAATGTAGTCCTCTTAATTCTTGCTTCTAAAGCATACGCAAGCAGAAATTTCAATGTACAATGATGTTTTTAAAAAAAACAGTCAAAATGTGCTCCACTCGGGCTGAAAACGCTGTTGGGGACATTTCATTAATGTTGACTATAAATCATAAACTAAGCATTTTTCAGCTGAAATAATGAATGTAGTCCTCTTAATTCTTGCTTCTAAAGCATACGCAAGCAGAAATTTCAATGTACAATGATGTTTTTAAAAAAAACAGTCAAAATGCGCTCCACTCGGGCTGAAAACGCTGTTGGGGACATTTCATTAATGTTGACTACAAATCAAAAACTAAGCATTTTTCAGCTGAAATAATGAATGTAGTCCTCTTAATTCTTGCTTCTAAAGCATACGCAAGCAGAAATTTCAATGTACAATGATGTTTTTAAAAAAAACAGTCAAAATGCGCTCCACTCGGGCTGAAAACGCTGTTGGGGACATTTCATTAATGTTGACTACAAATCAAAAACTAAGCATTTTTCAGCTGAAATAATGAATGTAGTCCTCTTAATTCTTGCTTCTAAAGCATACGCAAGCAGAAATTTCAATGTACAATGATGTTTTTAAAAAAAGGGTCAAAATGTGCTCCACTCGGGCTGAAAACGCTTGTTTGGAACATTTCATTAATGTTGACTATAAATCATAAACTAAGCATTTTTCAGCTGAAATAATGAATGTAGTCCTCTTAATTCTTGCTTCTAAAGCATACGCAAGCAGAAATTTCAATGTACAATGATGTTTTTAAAAAAACAGTCAAAATGTGCTCCACTCGGGCTGAAAACGCTTGTTTGGGACATTACATTAATGTTGACTATAAATCATAAACTAAGCATTTTTCAGCTGAAATAATGAATGTAGTCCTCTTAATTCTTGCTTCTAAAGCATACGCAAAAAGAAATTTCAATGTACAATGGTGTTTTTTAAAAAACGGTCAAAATGTGCTCCACTCGGGCTGAAAACGCTTGTTCGGAACATTTCCTTAATGTTGACTATAAATCATAAACTAAGCATTTTTCAGCTGAAATAATGAATGTAGTCCTCTTAATTCTTGCTTCTAAAGCATACGCAAGCAGAAATTTCAATGTACAATGATGTTTTTAAAAAAAACAGTCAAAATGCGCTCCACTCGGGCTGAAAACGCTGTTGGGGACATTTCATTAATGTTGACTATAAATCATAAACTAAGCATTTTTCAGCTGAAATAATGAATGTAGTCCTCTTAATTCTTGCTTCTAAAGCATACGCAAGCAGAAATTTCAATGTACAATGATGTTTTTAAAAAAACAGTCAAAATGTGCTCCACTCGGGCTGAAAACGCTGTTGGGGACATTTCATTAATGTTGACTATAAATCATAAACTAAGCATTTTTCAGCTGAAATAATGAATGTAGTCCTCTTAATTCTTGCTTCTAAAGCATACGCAAGCAGAAATTTCAATGTACAATGATGTTTTTAAAAAAAACAGTCAAAATGCGCTCCACTCGGGCTGAAAACGCTGTTGGGGACATTTCATTAATGTTGACTACAAATCAAAAACTAAGCATTTTTCAGCTGAAATAATGAATGTAGTCCTCTTAATTCTTGCTTCTAAAGCATACGCAAGCAGAAATTTCAATGTACAATGATGTTTTTAAAAAAAGGGTCAAAATGTGCTCCACTCGGGCTGAAAACGCTTGTTTGGAACATTTCATTAATGTTGACTATAAATCATAAACTAAGCATTTTTCAGCTGAAATAATGAATGTAGTCCTCTTAATTCTTGCTTCTAAAGCATACGCAAGCAGAAATTTCAATGTACAATGATGTTTTTAAAAAAACAGTCAAAATGTGCTCCACTCGGGCTGAAAACGCTGTTGGGGACATGACATTAATGTTGACTATAAATCATAAACTAAGCATTTTTCAGCTGAAATAATGAATGTAGTCCTCTTAATTCTTGCTTCTAAAGCATACGCAAGCAGAAATTTCAATGTACAATGATGTTTTTAAAAAAAGGGTCAAAATGCGCTCCACTCGGGCTGAAAACGCTGTTGGGGACATTTCATTAATGTTGACTACAAATCAAAAACTAAGCATTTTTCAGCTGAAATAATGAATGTAGTCCTCTTAATTCTTGCTTCTAAAGCATACGCAAGCAGAAATTTCAATGTACAATGATGTTTTTAAAAAAAGGGTCAAAATGTGCTCCACTCGGGCTGAAAACGCTTGTTTGGAACATTTCATTAATGTTGACTATAAATCATAAACTAAGCATTTTTCAGCTGAAATAATGAATGTAGTCCTCTTAATTCTTGCTTCTAAAGCATACGCAAGCAGAAATTTCAATGTGCAATGATGTTTTTAAAAAAACAGTCAAAATGTGCTCCACTCGGGCTGAAAACGCTTGTTTGGGACATGACATTAATGTTGACTATAAATCATAAACTAAGCATTTTTCAGCTGAAATAATGAATGTAGTCCTCTTAATTCTTGCTTCTAAAGCATACGCAAGCAGAAATTTCAATGTACAATGATGTTTTTAAAAAAAGGGTCAAAATGTGCTCCACTCGGGCTGAAAACGCTTGTTTGGAACATTTCCTTAATGTTGACTATAAAACATAAACTAAGCATTTTTCAGCTGAAATAATGAATGTAGTCCTCTTAATTCTTGCTTCTAAAGCATACGCAAGCAGAAATTTCAATGTACAATGATGTTTTTAAAAAAAGGGTCAAAATGTGCTCCACTCGGGCTGAAAACGCTTGTTTGGAACATTTCCTTAATGTTGACTATAAAACATAAACTAAGCATTTTTCAGCTGAAATAATGAATGTAGTCCTCTTAATTCTTGCTTCTAAAGCATACGCAAGCAGAAATTTCAATGTACAATGATGTTTTTAAAAAAACAGTCAAAATGTGCTCCACTCGGGCTGAAAACGCTTGTTTGGGACATGACATTAATGTTGACTATAAATCATAAACTAAGCATTTTTCAGCTGAAATAATGAATGTAGTCCTCTTAATTCTTGCTTCTAAAGCATACGCAAGCAGAAATTTCAATGTACAATGATGTTTTTAAAAAAACAGTCAAAATGTGCTCCACTCGGGCTGAAAACGCTGTTGGGGACATGACATTAATGTTGACTATAAATCATAAACTAAGCATTTTTCAGCTGAAATAATGAATGTAGTCCTCTTAATTCTTGCTTCTAAAGCATACGCAAGCAGAAATTTCAATGTACAATGATGTTTTTAAAAAAAGGGTCAAAATGTGCTCCACTCGGGCTGAAAACGCTGTTGGGGACATTTCATTAATGTTGACTACAAATCAAAAACTAAGCATTTTTCAGCTGAAATAATGAATGTAGTCCTCTTAATTCTTGCTTCTAAAGCATACGCAAGCAGAAATTTCAATGTACAATGATGTTTTTAAAAAAAGGGTCAAAATGTGCTCCACTCGGGCTGAAAACGCTTGTTTGGAACATTTCATTAATGTTGACTATAAATCATAAACTAAGCATTTTTCAGCTGAAATAATGAATGTAGTCCTCTTAATTCTTGCTTCTAAAGCATACGCAAGCAGAAATTTCAATGTGCAATGATGTTTTTAAAAAAACAGTCAAAATGTGCTCCACTCGGGCTGAAAACGCTTGTTTGGGACATGACATTAATGTTGACTATAAATCATAAACTAAGCATTTTTCAGCTGAAATAATGAATGTAGTCATCTTAATTCTTGCTTCTAAAGCATACGCAAGCAGAAATTTCAATGTACAATGATGTTTTTAAAAAAACAGTCAAAATGTGCTCCACTCGGGCTGAAAACGCTTGTTTGGGACATTACATTAATGTTGACTATAAATCATAAACTAAGCATTTTTCAGCTGAAATAATGAATGTAGTCCTCTTAATTCTTGCTTCTAAAGCATACGCAAAAAGAAATTTCAATGTACAATGATGTTTTTTAAAAAACGGTCAAAATGTGCTCCACTCGGGCTGAAAACGCTTGTTCGGAACATTTCATTAATGTTGACTATAAATCATAAACTAAGCATTTTTCAGCTGAAATAATGAATGTAGTCCTCTTAATTCTTGCTTCTAAAGCATACGCAAGCAGAAATTTCAATGTACAATGATGTTTTTAAAAAAAACAGTCAAAATGCGCTCCACTCGGGCTGAAAACGCTGTTGGGGACATTTCATTAATGTTGACTACAAATCAAAAACTAAGCATTTTTCAGCTGAAATAATGAATGTAGTCCTCTTAATTCTTGCTTCTAAAGCATACGCAAGCAGAAATTTCAATGTACAATGATGTTTTTAAAAAAAGGGTCAAAATGTGCTCCACTCGGGCTGAAAACGCTTGTTTGGAACATTTCATTAATGTTGACTATAAATCATAAACTAAGCATTTTTCAGCTGAAATAATGAATGTAGTCCTCTTAATTCTTGCTTCTAAAGCATACGCAAGCAGAAATTTCAATGTACAATGATGTTTTTAAAAAAACAGTCAAAATGTGCTCCACTCGGGCTGAAAACGCTGTTGGGGACATGACATTAATGTTGACTATAAATCATAAACTAAGCATTTTTCAGCTGAAATAATGAATGTAGTCCTCTTAATTCTTGCTTCTAAAGCATACGCAAGCAGAAATTTCAATGTACAATGATGTTTTTAAAAAAAGGGTCAAAATGTGCTCCATTCGGGCTGAAAACGCTGTTGGGGACATTTCATTAATGTTGACTACAAATCAAAAACTAAGCATTTTTCAGCTGAAATAATGAATGTAGTCCTCTTAATTCTTGCTTCTAAAGCATACGCAAGCAGAAATTTCAATGTACAATGATGTTTTTAAAAAAAGGGTCAAAATGTGCTCCACTCGGGCTGAAAACGCTTGTTTGGAACATTTCATTAATGTTGACTATAAATCATAAACTAAGCATTTTTCAGCTGAAATAATGAATGTAGTCCTCTTAATTCTTGCTTCTAAAGCATACGCAAGCAGAAATTTCAATGTACAATGATGTTTTTAAAAAAACAGTCAAAATGTGCTCCACTCGGGCTGAAAACGCTTGTTTGGGACATGACATTAATGTTGACTATAAATCATAAACTAAGCATTTTTCAGCTGAAATAATGAATGTAGTCCTCTTAATTCTTGCTTCTAAAGCATACGCAAGCAGAAATTTCAATGTACAATGATGTTTTTAAAAAAACAGTCAAAATGTGCTCCACTCGGGCTGAAAACGCTTGTTTGGGACATTACATTAATGTTGACTATAAATCATAGACTAAGCATTTTTCAGCTGAAATAATGAATGTAGTCCTCTTAATTCTTGCTTCTAAAGCATACGCAAAAAGAAATTTCAATGTACAATGATGTTTTTTAAAAAACGGTCAAAATGTGCTCCACTCGGGCTGAAAACGCTTGTTCGGAACATTTCCTTAATGTTGACTATAAATCATAAACTAAGCATTTTTCAGCTGAAATAATGAATGTAGTCCTCTTAATTCTTGCTTCTAAAGCATACGCAAGCAGAAATTTCAATGTACAATGATGTTTTTAAAAAAACAGTCAAAATGTGCTCCACTCGGGCTGAAAACGCTGTTGGGGACATTTCATTAATGTTGACTATAAATCATAAACTAAGCATTTTTCAGCTGAAATAATGAATGTAGTCCTCTTAATTCTTGCTTCTAAAGCATACGCAAGCAGAAATTTCAATGTACAATGATGTTTTTAAAAAAACGGTCAAAATGTGCTCCACTCGGGCTGAAAACGCTTGTTTGGGACATTACATTAATGTTGACTATAAATCATAAACTAAGCATTTTTCAGCTGAAATAATGAATGTAGTCCTAATAATTCTTGCTTCTAAAGCATACGCAAACAGAAATTTCAATGTACAATGATGTTTTTTAAAAAACGGTCAAAATGCTCCACTCGGGCTGAAAACGCTTGTTCGGAACATTTCCTTAATGTTGACTATAAATCATAAACTAAGCATTTTTCAGCTGAAATAATGAATGTAGTCCTCTTAATTCTTGCTTCTAAAGCATACGCAAGCAGAAATTTCAATGTACAATGATGTTTTTAAAAAAACGGTCAAAATGTGCTCCACTCGGGCTGAAAACGCTTGTTTGGAACATTTCATTAATGTTGACTATAAATCATAAACTAAGCATTTTTCAGCTGAAATAATGAATGTAGTCCTCTTAATTCTTGCTTCTAAAGCATACGCAAGCAGAAATTTCAATGTACAATGATGTTTTTAAAAAAAACAGTCAAAATGCGCTCCACTCGGGCTGAAAACGCTGTTGGGGACATTTCATTAATGTTGACTACAAATCAAAAACTAAGCATTTTTCAGCTGAAATAATGAATGTAGTCCTCTTAATTCTTGCTTCTAAAGCATACGCAAGCAGAAATTTCAATGTACAATGATGTTTTTAAAAAAAACAGTCAAAATGTGCTCCACTCGGGCTGAAAACGCTGTTGGGGACATTTCATTAATGTTGACTATAAATCATAAACTAAGCATTTTTCAGCTGAAATAATGAATGTAGTCCTCTTAATTCTTGCTTCTAAAGCATACGCAAGCAGAAATTTCAATGTACAATGATGTTTTTAAAAAAACAGTCAAAATGTGCTCCACTCGGGCTGAAAACGCTTGTTTGGAACATTTCATTAATGTTGACTATAAATCATAAACTAAGCATTTTTCAGCTGAAATAATGAATGTAGTCCTCTTAATTCTCGCTTCTAAAGCATACGCAAGCAGAAATTTCAATGTACAATGATGTTTTTAAAAAAACAGTCAAAATGTGCTCCACTCGGGCTGAAAACGCTTGTTTGGGACATGACATTAATGTTAACTATAAATCATAAACTAAGCATTTTTCAGCTGAAATAATGAATGTAGTCCTCTTAATTCTTGCTTCTAAAGCATACGCAAGCAGAAATTTCAATGTACAATGATGTTTTTAAAAAAAGGGTCAAAATGTGCTCCACTCGGGCTGAAAACGCTTGTTTGGAACATTTCATTAATGTTGACTATAAATCATAAACTAAGCATTTTTCAGCTGAAATAATGAATGTAGTCCTCTTAATTCTTGCTTCTAAAGCATACGCAAGCAGAAATTTCAATGTACAATGATGTTTTTAAAAAAAACAGTCAAAATGTGCTCCACTCGGGCTGAAAACGCTGTTGGGGACATTTCATTAATGTTGACTATAAATCAAAAACTAAGCATTTTTCAGCTGAAATAATGAATGTAGTCCTCTTAATTCTTGCTTCTAAAGCATACGCAAGCAGAAATTTCAATGTACAATGATGTTTTTAAAAAAACAGTCAAAATGTGCTCCACTCGGGCTGAAAACGCTGTTGGGGACATTTCATTAATGTTGACTATAAATCATAAACTAAGCATTTTTCAGCTGAAATAATGAATGTAGTCCTCTTAATTCTTGCTTCTAAAGCATACGCAAGCAGAAATTTCAATGTACAATGATGTTTTTTAAAAAACGGTCAAAATGTGCTCCACTCGGGCTGAAAACGCTTGTTCGGAACATTTCCTTAATGTTGACTATAAATCATAAACTAAGCATTTTTCAGCTGAAATAATGAATGTAGTCCTCTTAATTCTTGCTTCCAAAGCATACGCAAGCAGAAATTTCAATGTACAATGATGTTTTTAAAAAAAACAGTCAAAATGTGCTCCACTCGGGCTGAAAACGCTGTTGGGGACATTTCATTAATGTTGACTACAAATCAAAAACTAAGCATTTTTCAGCTGAAATAATGAATGTAGTCCTCTTAATTCTTGCTTCTAAAGCATACGCAAGCAGAAATTTCAATGTACAATGATGTTTTTAAAAAAACAGTCAAAATGCGCTCCACTCGGGCTGAAAACGCTGTTGGGGACATTTCATTAATGTTGACTATAAATCATAAACTAAGCATTTTTCAGCTGAAATAATGAATGTAGTCCTCTTAATTCTTGCTTCTTAAGCATACGCAAGCAGAAATTTCAATGTACAATGATGTTTTTAAAAAAACGGTCAAAATGTGCTCCACTCGGGCTGAAAACGCTTGTTTGGGACATTACATTAATGTTGACTATAAATCATAAACTAAGCATTTTTCAGCTGAAATAATGAATGTAGTCCTCTTAATTCTTGCTTCTAAAGCATACGCAAGCAGAAATTTCAATGTACAATGATGTTTTTAAAAAAACAGTCAAAATGTGCTCCACTCGGGCTGAAAACGCTTGTTTGGGACATGACATTAATGTTGACTATAAATCATAAACTAAGCATTTTTCAGCTGAAATAATGAATGTAGTCCTCTTAATTCTTGCTTCTAAAGCATACGCAAGCAGAAATTTCAATGTACAATGATGTTTTTAAAAAAACGGTCAAAATGTGCTCCACTCGGGCTGAAAACGCTTGTTCGGAACATTTCCTTAATGTTGACTATAAATCATAAACTAAGCATTTTTCAGCTGAAATAATGAATGTAGTCCTCTTAATTCTTGCTTCTAAAGCATACGCAAGCAGAAATTTCAATGTACAATGATGTTTTTAAAAAAAACAGTCAAAATGCGCTCCACTCGGGCTGAAAACGCTGTTGGGGACATTTCATTAATGTTGACTATAAATCATAAACTAAGCATTTTTCAGCTGAAATAATGAATGTAGTCCTCTTAATTCTTGCTTCTAAAGCATACGCAAGCAGAAATTTCAATGTACAATGATGTTTTTAAAAAAACGGTCAAAATGTGCTCCACTCGGGCTGAAAACGCTTGTTCGGAACATTTCCTTAATGTTGACTATAAATCATAAACTAAGCATTTTTCAGCTGAAATAATGAATGTAGTCCTCTTAATTCTTGCTTCTAAAGCATACGCAAGCAGAAATTTCAATGTACAATGATGTTTTTAAAAAAAACAGTCAAAATGTGCTCCACTCGGGCTGAAAACGCTGTTGGGGACATTTCATTAATGTTGACTACAAATCAAAAACTAAGCATTTTTCAGCTGAAATAATGAATGTAGTCCTCTTAATTCTTGCTTCTAAAGCATTCGCAAGCAGAAATTTCAATGTACAATGATGTTTTTAAAAAAACAGTCAAAATGTGCTCCACTCGGGCTGAAAACGCTGTTGGGGACATTTCATTAATGTTGACTATAAATCATAAACTAAGCATTTTTCAGCTGAAATAATGAATGTAGTCCTCTTAATTCTTGCTTCTAAAGCATACGCAAGCAGAAATTTCAATGTACAATGATGTTTTTAAAAAAACGGTCAAAATGTGCTCCACTCGGGCTGAAAACGCTTGTTTGGGACATTACATTAATGTTGACTATAAATCATAAACTAAGCATTTTTCAGCTGAAATAATGAATGTAGTCCTCTTAATTCTTGCTTCTAAAGCATACGCAAACAGAAATTTCAATGTACAATGATGTTTTTTAAAAAACGGTCAAAATGCTCCACTCGGGCTGAAAACGCTTGTTCGGAACATTTCCTTAATGTTGACTATAAATCATAAACTAAGCATTTTTCAGCTGAAATAATGAATGTAGTCCTCTTAATTCTTGCTTCTAAAGCATACGCAAGCAGAAATTTCAATGTACAATGATGTTTTTAAAAAAACGGTCAAAATGTGCTCCACTCGGGCTGAAAACGCTTGTTTGGAACATTTCATTAATGTTGACTATAAATCATAAACTAAGCATTTTTCAGCTGAAATAATGAATGTAGTCCTCTTAATTCTTGCTTCTAAAGCATACGCAAGCAGAAATTTCAATGTACAATGATGTTTTTAAAAAAACAGTCAAAATGTGCTCCACTCGGGCTGAAAACGCTGTTGGGGACATTTCATTAATGTTGACTATAAATCATAAACTAAGCATTTTTCAGCTGAAATAATGAATGTAGTCCTCTTAATTCTTGCTTCTAAAGCATACGCAAGCAGAAATTTCAATGTACAATGATGTTTTTAAAAAAAACAGTCAAAATGCGCTCCACTCGGGCTGAAAACGCTGTTGGGGACATTTCATTAATGTTGACTATAAATCATAAACTAAGCATTTTTCAGCTGAAAGAATGAATGTAGTCCTCTTAATTCTTGCTTCTAAAGCATACGCAAGCAGAAATTTCAATGTACAATGATGTTTTTAAAAAAACGGTCAAAATGTGCTCCACTCGGGCTGAAAACGCTTGTTCGGAACATTTCCTTAATGTTGACTATAAATCATAAACTAAGCATTTTTCAGCTGAAATAATGAATGTAGTCCTCTTAATTCTTGCTTCTAAAGCATACGCAAGCAGAAATTTCAATGTACAATGATGTTTTTAAAAAAACAGTCAAAATGTGCTCCACTCGGGCTGAAAACGCTTGTTTGGGACATGACATTAATGTTGACTATAAATCATAAACTAAGCATTTTTCAGCTGAAATAATGAATGTAGTCCTCTTAATTCTTGCTTCTAAAGCATACGCAAGCAGAAATTTCAATGTACAATGATGTTTTTAAAAAAAACAGTCAAAATGTGCTCCACTCGGGCTGAAAACGCTGTTGGGGACATTTCATTAATGTTGACTACAAATCAAAAACTAAGCATTTTTCAGCTGAAATAATGAATGTAGTCCTCTTAATTCTTGCTTCTAAAGCATTCGCAAGCAGAAATTTCAATGTACAATGATGTTTTTAAAAAAACAGTCAAAATGTGCTCCACTCGGGCTGAAAACGCTGTTGGGGACATTTCATTAATGTTGACTATAAATCATAAACTAAGCATTTTTCAGCTGAAATAATGAATGTAGTCCTCTTAATTCTTGCTTCTAAAGCATACGCAAGCAGAAATTTCAATGTACAATGATGTTTTTAAAAAAACGGTCAAAATGTGCTCCACTCGGGCTGAAAACGCTTGTTTGGGACATTACATTAATGTTGACTATAAATCATAAACTAAGCATTTTTCAGCTGAAATAATGAATGTAGTCCTCTTAATTCTTGCTTCTAAAGCATACGCAAACAGAAATTTCAATGTACAATGATGTTTTTTAAAAAACGGTCAAAATGTGCTCCACTCGGGCTGAAAACGCTTGTTCGGAACATTTCCTTAATGTTGACTATAAATCATAAACTAAGCATTTTTCAGCTGAAATAATGAATGTAGTCCTCTTAATTCTTGCTTCTAAAGCATACGCAAGCAGAAATTTCAATGTACAATGATGTTTTTAAAAAAAACAGTCAAAATGCGCTCCACTCGGGCTGAAAACGCTGTTGGGGACATTTCATTAATGTTGACTACAAATCAAAAACTAAGCATTTTTCAGCTGAAATAATGAATGTAGTCCTCTTAATTCTTGCTTCTAAAGCATTCGCAAGCAGAAATTTCAATGTACAATGATGTTTTTAAAAAAAGGGTCAAAATGTGCTCCACTCGGGCTGAAAACGCTTGTTTGGAACATTTCATTAATGTTGACTATAAATCATAAACTAAGCATTTTTCAGCTGAAATAATGAATGTAGTCCTCTTAATTCTTGCTTCTAAAGCATACGCAAGCAGAAATTTCAATGTACAATGATGTTTTTAAAAAAACGGTCAAAATGTGCTCCACTCGGGCTGAAAACGCTTGTTTGGGACATGACATTAATGTTGACTATAAATCATAAACTAAGCATTTTTCAGCTGAAATAATGAATGTAGTCCTCTTAATTCTTGCTTCTAAAGCATACGCAAACAGAAATTTCAATGTACAATGATGTTTTTTAAAAAACGGTCAAAATGTGCTCCACTCGGGCTGAAAACGCTTGTTCGGAACATTTCCTTAATGTTGACTATAAATCATAAACTAAGCATTTTTCAGCTGAAATAATGAATGTAGTCCTCTTAATTCTTGCTTCTAAAGCATACGCAAGCAGAAATTTCAATGTACAATGATGTTTTTAAAAAAACGGTCAAAATGTGCTCCACTCGGGCTGAAAACGCTTGTTCGGAACATTTCCTTAATGTTGACTATAAATCATAAACTAAGCATTTTTCAGCTGAAATAATGAATGTAGTCCTCTTAATTCTTGCTTCTAAAGCATACGCAAGCAGAAATTTCAATGTACAATGATGTTTTTAAAAAAAACAGTCAAAATGTGCTCCACTCGGGCTGAAAACGCTGTTGGGGACATTTCATTAATGTTGACTACAAATCAAAAACTAAGCATTTTTCAGCTGAAATAATGAATGTAGTCCTCTTAATTCTTGCTTCTAAAGCATTCGCAAGCAGAAATTTCAATGTACAATGATGTTTTTAAAAAAACGGTCAAAATGTGCTCCACTCGGGCTGAAAACGCTTGTTCGGAACATTTCCTTAATGTTGACTATAAATCATAAACTAAGCATTTTTCAGCTGAAATAATGAATGTAGTCCTCTTAATTCTTGCTTCTAAAGCATACGCAAGCAGAAATTTCAATGTACAATGATGTTTTTAAAAAAAACAGTCAAAATGCGCTCCACTCGGGCTGAAAACGCTGTTGGGGACATTTCATTAATGTTGACTACAAATCAAAAACTAAGCATTTTTCAGCTGAAATAATGAATGTAGTCCTCTTAATTCTTGCTTCTAAAGCATACGCAAGCAGAAATTTCAATGTACAATGATGTTTTTAAAAAAAGGGTCAAAATGTGCTCCACTCGGGCTGAAAACGCTTGTTTGGAACATTTCATTAATGTTGACTATAAATCATAAACTAAGCATTTTTCAGCTGAAATAATGAATGTAGTCCTCTTAATTCTTGCTTCTAAAGCATACGCAAGCAGAAATTTCAATGTACAATGATGTTTTTAAAAAAACAGTCAAAATGTGCTCCACTCGGGCTGAAAACGCTTGTTTGGGACATGACATTAATGTTGACTATAAATCATAAACTAAGCATTTTTCAGCTGAAATAATGAATGTAGTCCTCTTAATTCTTGCTTCTAAAGCATACGCAAGCAGAAATTTCAATGTACAATGATGTTTTTAAAAAAACAGTCAAAATGTGCTCCACTCGGGCTGAAAACGCTTGTTTGGGACATTACATTAATGTTGACTATAAATCATAAACTAAGCATTTTTCAGCTGAAATAATGAATGTAGTCCTCTTAATTCTTGCTTCTAAAGCATACGCAAAAAGAAATTTCAATGTACAATGATGTTTTTTAAAAAACGGTCAAAATGTGCTCCACTCGGGCTGAAAACGCTTGTTCGGAACATTTCCTTAATGTTGACTATAAATCATAAACTAAGCATTTTTCAGCTGAAATAATGAATGTAGTCCTCTTAATTCTTGCTTCTAAAGCATACGCAAGCAGAAATTTCAATGTACAATGATGTTTTTAAAAAAAACAGTCAAAATGCGCTCCACTCGGGCTGAAAACGCTGTTGGGGACATTTCATTAATGTTGACTACAAATCAAAAACTAAGCATTTTTCAGCTGAAATAATGAATGTAGTCCTCTTAATTCTTGCTTCTAAAGCATACGCAAGCAGAAATTTCAATGTACAATGATGTTTTTAAAAAAAGGGTCAAAATGTGCTCCACTCGGGCTGAAAACGCTTGTTTGGAACATTTCATTAATGTTGACTATAAATCATAAACTAAGCATTTTTCAGCTGAAATAATGAATGTAGTCCTCTTAATTCTTGCTTCTAAAGCATACGCAAGCAGAAATTTCAATGTACAATGATGTTTTTAAAAAAACAGTCAAAATGTGCTCCACTCGGGCTGAAAACGCTGTTGGGGACATGACATTAATGTTGACTATAAATCATAAACTAAGCATTTTTCAGCTGAAATAATGAATGTAGTCCTCTTAATTCTTGCTTCTAAAGCATACGCAAGCAGAAATTTCAATGTACAATGATGTTTTTAAAAAAAGGGTCAAAATGTGCTCCACTCGGGCTGAAAACGCTGTTGGGGACATTTCATTAATGTTGACTACAAATCAAAAACTAAGCATTTTTCAGCTGAAATAATGAATGTAGTCCTCTTAATTCTTGCTTCTAAAGCATACGCAAGCAGAAATTTCAATGTACAATGATGTTTTTAAAAAAAGGGTCAAAATGTGCTCCACTCGGGCTGAAAACGCTTGTTTGGAACATTTCATTAATGTTGACTATAAATCATAAACTAAGCATTTTTCAGCTGAAATAATGAATGTAGTCCTCTTAATTCTTGCTTCTAAAGCATACGCAAGCAGAAATTTCAATGTACAATGATGTTTTTAAAAAAACAGTCAAAATGTGCTCCACTCGGGCTGAAAACGCTTGTTTGGGACATGACATTAATGTTGACTATAAATCATAAACTAAGCATTTTTCAGCTGAAATAATGAATGTAGTCCTCTTAATTCTTGCTTCTAAAGCATACGCAAGCAGAAATTTCAATGTACAATGATGTTTTTAAAAAAACAGTCAAAATGTGCTCCACTCGGGCTGAAAACGCTTGTTTGGGACATTACATTAATGTTGACTATAAATCATAAACTAAGCATTTTTCAGCTGAAATAATGAATGTAGTCCTCTTAATTCTTGCTTCTAAAGCATACGCAAACAGAAATTTCAATGTACAATGATGTTTTTAAAAAAACTGTCAAAATGTGCTCCACTCGGGCTGAAAACGCTTGTTTGGAACATTTCATTAATGTTGACTATAATTCATAAACTAAGCATTTTTCAGCTGAAATAATGAATGTAGTCCTCTTAATTCTTGCTTCTAAAGCATACGCAAGCAGAAATTTCAATGTACAATGATGTTTTTAAAAAAAACAGTCAAAATGTGCTCCACTCGGGCTGAAAACGCTGTTGGGGACATTTCATTAATGTTGACTATAAATCAAAAACTAAGCATTTTTCAGCTGAAATAATGAATGTAGTCCTCTTAATTCTTGCTTCTAAAGCATACGCAAGCAGAAATTTCAATGTACAATGATGTTTTTAAAAAAACAGTCAAAATGTGCTCCACTCAGGCTGAAAACGCTGTTGGGGACATTTCATTAATGTTGACTATAAATCATAAACTAAGCATTTTTCAGCCGAAATAATGAATGTAGTCCTCCTAATTCTTGCTTCTAAAGCATACGCAAGCAGAAATTTCAATGTACAATGATGTTTTTAAAAAAACAGTCAAAATGTGCTCCACTCGGGCTGAAAACGCTTGTTTGGAACATTTCATTAATGTTGACTATAAATCATAAACTAAGCATTTTTCAGCTGAAATAATGAATGTAGTCCTCTTAATTCTTGCTTCTAAAGCATACGCAAGCAGAAATTTCAATGTACAATGATGTTTTTAAAAAAACAGTCAAAATGTGCTCCACTCGGGCTGAAAACGCTTGTTTGGGACATGACATTAATGTTGACTATAAATCATAAACTAAGCATTTTTCAGCTGAAATAATGAATGTAGTCCTCTTAATTCTTGCTTCTAAAGCATACGCAAGCAGAAATTTCAATGTACAATGATGTTTTTAAAAAAACAGTCAAAATGTGCTCCACTCGGGCTGAAAACGCTTGTTTGGGACATTACATTAATGTTGACTATAAATCATAAACTAAGCATTTCTCAGCTGAAATAATGAATGTAGTCCTCTTAATTCTTGCTTCTAAAGCATACGCAAAAAGAAATTTCAATGTACAATGATGTTTTTTAAAAAACGGTCAAAATGTGCTCCACTCGGGCTGAAAACGCTTGTTCGGAACATTTCATTAATGTTGACTATAAATCATAAACTAAGCATTTTTCAGCTGAAATAATGAATGTAGTCCTCTTAATTCTTGCTTCTAAAGCATACGCAAGCAGAAATTTCAATGTACAATGATGTTTTTAAAAAAAACAGTCAAAATGCGCTCCACTCGGGCTGAAAACGCTGTTGGGGACATTTCATTAATGTTGACTACAAATCAAAAACTAAGCATTTTTCAGCTGAAATAATGAATGTAGTCCTCTTAATTCTTGCTTCTAAAGCATACGCAAGCAGAAATTTCAATGTACAATGATGTTTTTAAAAAAACGGTCAAAATGTGCTCCACTCGGGCTGAAAACGCTTGTTTGGGACATTACATTAATGTTGACTATAAATCATAAACTAAGCATTTTTCAGCTGAAATAATGAATGTAGTCCTCTTAATTCTTGCTTCTAAAGCATACGCAAACAGAAATTTCAATGTACAATGATGTTTTTTAAAAAACGGTCAAAATGTGCTCCACTCGGGCTGAAAACGCTTGTTCGGAACATTTCCTTAATGTTGACTATAAATCATAAACTAAGCATTTTTCAGCTGAAATAATGAATGTAGTCCTCTTAATTCTTGCTTCTAAAGCATACGCAAGCAGAAATTTCAATGTACAATGATGTTTTTAAAAAAAACAGTCAAAATGCGCTCCACTCGGGCTGAAAACGCTGTTGGGGACATTTCATTAATGTTGACTACAAATCAAAAACTAAGCATTTTTCAGCTGAAATAATGAATGTAGTCCTCTTAATTCTTGCTTCTAAAGCATACGCAAGCAGAAATTTCAATGTACAATGATGTTTTTTAAAAAACGGTCAAAATGTGCTCCACTCGGGCTGAAAACGCTTGTTCGGAACATTTCCTTAATGTTGACTATAAATCATAAACTAAGCATTTTTCAGCTGAAATAATGAATGTAGTCCTCTTAATTCTTGCTTCTAAAGCATACGCAAGCAGAAATTTCAATGTACAATGATGTTTTTAAAAAAAACAGTCAAAATGCGCTCCACTCGGGCTGAAAACGCTGTTGGGGACATTTCATTAATGTTGACTACAAATCAAAAACTAAGCATTTTTCAGCTGAAATAATGAATGTAGTCCTCTTAATTCTTGCTTCTAAAGCATACGCAAGCAGAAATTTCAATGTACAATGATGTTTTTAAAAAAAGGGTCAAAATGTGCTCCACTCGGGCTGAAAACGCTTGTTTGGAACATTTCATTAATGTTGACTATAAATCATAAACTAAGCATTTTTCAGCTGAAATAATGAATGTAGTCCTCTTAATTCTTGCTTCTAAAGCATACGCAAGCAGAAATTTCAATGTACAATGATGTTTTTAAAAAAACAGTCAAAATGTGCTCCACTCGGGCTGAAAACGCTTGTTTGGGACATGACATTAATGTTGACTATAAATCATAAACTAAGCATTTTTCAGCTGAAATAATGAATGTAGTCCTCTTAATTCTTGCTTCTAAAGCATACGCAAGCAGAAATTTCAATGTACAATGATGTTTTTAAAAAAACAGTCAAAATGTGCTCCACTCGGGCTGAAAACGCTTGTTTGGGACATTACATTAATGTTGACTATAAATCATAAACTAAGCATTTTTCAGCTGAAATAATGAATGTAGTCCTCTTAATTCTTGCTTCTAAAGCATACGCAAAAAGAAATTTCAATGTACAATGGTGTTTTTTAAAAAACGGTCAAAATGTGCTCCACTCGGGCTGAAAACGCTTGTTCGGAACATTTCCTTAATGTTGACTATAAATCATAAACTAAGCATTTTTCAGCTGAAATAATGAATGTAGTCCTCTTAATTCTTGCTTCTAAAGCATACGCAAGCAGAAATTTCAATGTACAATGATGTTTTTAAAAAAAACAGTCAAAATGCGCTCCACTCGGGCTGAAAACGCTGTTGGGGACATTTCATTAATGTTGACTACAAATCAAAAACTAAGCATTTTTCAGCTGAAATAATGAATGTAGTCCTCTTAATTCTTGCTTCTAAAGCATACGCAAGCAGAAATTTCAATGTACAATGATGTTTTTAAAAAAAGGGTCAAAATGTGCTCCACTCGGGCTGAAAACGCTTGTTTGGAACATTTCATTAATGTTGACTATAAATCATAAACTAAGCATTTTTCAGCTGAAATAATGAATGTAGTCCTCTTAATTCTTGCTTCTAAAGCATACGCAAGCAGAAATTTCAATGTACAATGATGTTTTTAAAAAAACAGTCAAAATGTGCTCCACTCGGGCTGAAAACGCTGTTGGGGACATGACATTAATGTTGACTATAAATCATAAACTAAGCATTTTTCAGCTGAAATAATGAATGTAGTCCTCTTAATTCTTGCTTCTAAAGCATACGCAAGCAGAAATTTCAATGTACAATGATGTTTTTAAAAAAAACAGTCAAAATGCGCTCCACTCGGGCTGAAAACGCTGTTGGGGACATTTCATTAATGTTGACTACAAATCAAAAACTAAGCATTTTTCAGCTGAAATAATGAATGTAGTCCTCTTAATTCTTGCTTCTAAAGCATACGCAAGCAGAAATTTCAATGTACAATGATGTTTTTAAAAAAAGGGTCAAAATGTGCTCCACTCGGGCTGAAAACGCTTGTTTGGAACATTTCATTAATGTTGACTATAAATCATAAACTAAGCATTTTTCAGCTGAAATAATGAATGTAGTCCTCTTAATTCTTGCTTCTAAAGCATACGCAAGCAGAAATTTCAATGTACAATGATGTTTTTAAAAAAACAGTCAAAATGTGCTCCACTCGGGCTGAAAACGCTTGTTTGGGACATGACATTAATGTTGACTATAAATCATAAACTAAGCATTTTTCAGCTGAAATAATGAATGTAGTCCTCTTAATTCTTGCTTCTAAAGCATACGCAAGCAGAAATTTCAATGTACAATGATGTTTTTAAAAAAACAGTCAAAATGTGCTCCACTCGGGCTGAAAACGCTTGTTTGGGACATTACATTAATGTTGACTATAAATCATAAACTAAGCATTTTTCAGCTGAAATAATGAATGTAGTCCTCTTAATTCTTGCTTCTAAAGCATACGCAAAAAGAAATTTCAATGTACAATGATGTTTTTTAAAAAACGGTCAAAATGTGCTCCACTCGGGCTGAAAACGCTTGTTCGGAACATTTCCTTAATGTTGACTATAAATCATAAACTAAGCATTTTTCAGCTGAAATAATGAATGTAGTCCTCTTAATTCTTGCTTCTAAAGCATACGCAAGCAGAAATTTCAATGTACAATGATGTTTTTAAAAAAACGGTCAAAATGTGCTCCACTCGGGCTGAAAACGCTTGTTCGGAACATTTCCTTAATGTTGACTATAAATCATAAACTAAGCATTTTTCAGCTGAAATAATGAATGTAGTCCTCTTAATTCTTGCTTCTAAAGCATACGCAAGCAGAAATTTCAATGTACAATGATGTTTTTAAAAAAAGGGTCAAAATGTGCTCCACTCGGGCTGAAAACGCTTGTTTGGAACATTTCATTAATGTTGACTATAAATCATAAACTAAGCATTTTTCAGCTGAAATAATGAATGTAGTCCTCTTAATTCTTGCTTCTAAAGCATACGCAAGCAGAAATTTCAATGTACAATGATGTTTTTAAAAAAACAGTCAAAATGTGCTCCACTCGGGCTGAAAACGCTGTTGGGGACATGACATTAATGTTGACTATAAATCATAAACTAAGCATTTTTCAGCTGAAATAATGAATGTAGTCCTCTTAATTCTTGCTTCTAAAGCATACGCAAGCAGAAATTTCAATGTACAATGATGTTTTTAAAAAAAGGGTCAAAATGTGCTCCACTCGGGCTGAAAACGCTGTTGGGGACATTTCATTAATGTTGACTACAAATCAAAAACTAAGCATTTTTCAGCTGAAATAATGAATGTAGTCCTCTTAATTCTTGCTTCTAAAGCATACGCAAGCAGAAATTTCAATGTACAATGATGTTTTTAAAAAAAGGGTCAAAATGTGCTCCACTCGGGCTGAAAACGCTTGTTTGGAACATTTCATTAATGTTGACTATAAATCATAAACTAAGCATTTTTCAGCTGAAATAATGAATGTAGTCCTCTTAATTCTTGCTTCTAAAGCATACGCAAGCAGAAATTTCAATGTACAATGATGTTTTTAAAAAAACAGTCAAAATGTGCTCCACTCGGGCTGAAAACGCTTGTTTGGGACATGACATTAATGTTGACTATAAATCATAAACTAAGCATTTTTCAGCTGAAATAATGAATGTAGTCCTCTTAATTCTTGCTTCTAAAGCATACGCAAGCAGAAATTTCAATGTACAATGATGTTTTTAAAAAAACAGTCAAAATGTGCTCCACTCGGGCTGAAAACGCTTGTTTGGGACATTACATTAATGTTGACTATAAATCATAAACTAAGCATTTTTCAGCTGAAATAATGAATGTAGTCCTCTTAATTCTTGCTTCTAAAGCATTCGCAAACAGAAATTTCAATGTACAATGATGTTTTTAAAAAAACTGTCAAAATGTGCTCCACTCGGGCTGAAAACGCTTGTTTGGAACATTTCATTAATGTTGACTATAATTCATAAACTAAGCATTTTTCAGCTGAAATAATGAATGTAGTCCTCTTAATTCTTGCTTCTAAAGCATACGCAAGCAGAAATTTCAATGTACAATGATGTTTTTAAAAAAAACAGTCAAAATGTGCTCCACTCGGGCTGAAAACGCTGTTGGGGACATTTCATTAATGTTGACTATAAATCAAAAACTAAGCATTTTTCAGCTGAAATAATGAATGTAGTCCTCTTAATTCTTGCTTCTAAAGCATACGCAAGCAGAAATTTCAATGTACAATGATGTTTTTAAAAAAACAGTCAAAATGTGCTCCACTCAGGCTGAAAACGCTGTTGGGGACATTTCATTAATGTTGACTATAAATCATAAACTAAGCATTTTTCAGCCGAAATAATGAATGTAGTCCTCCTAATTCTTGCTTCTAAAGCATACGCAAGCAGAAATTTCAATGTACAATGATGTTTTTAAAAAAACAGTCAAAATGTGCTCCACTCGGGCTGAAAACGCTTGTTTGGAACATTTCATTAATGTTGACTATAAATCATAAACTAAGCATTTTTCAGCTGAAATAATGAATGTAGTCCTCTTAATTCTTGCTTCTAAAGCATACGCAAGCAGAAATTTCAATGTACAATGATGTTTTTAAAAAAACAGTCAAAATGTGCTCCACTCGGGCTGAAAACGCTTGTTTGGGACATGACATTAATGTTGACTATAAATCATAAACTAAGCATTTTTCAGCTGAAATAATGAATGTAGTCCTCTTAATTCTTGCTTCTAAAGCATACGCAAGCAGAAATTTCAATGTACAATGATGTTTTTAAAAAAACAGTCAAAATGTGCTCCACTCGGGCTGAAAACGCTTGTTTGGGACATTACATTAATGTTGACTATAAATCATAAACTAAGCATTTCTCAGCTGAAATAATGAATGTAGTCCTCTTAATTCTTGCTTCTAAAGCATACGCAAAAAGAAATTTCAATGTACAATGATGTTTTTTAAAAAACGGTCAAAATGTGCTCCACTCGGGCTGAAAACGCTTGTTCGGAACATTTCATTAATGTTGACTATAAATCATAAACTAAGCATTTTTCAGCTGAAATAATGAATGTAGTCCTCTTAATTCTTGCTTCTAAAGCATACGCAAGCAGAAATTTCAATGTACAATGATGTTTTTAAAAAAAACAGTCAAAATGCGCTCCACTCGGGCTGAAAACGCTGTTGGGGACATTTCATTAATGTTGACTACAAATCAAAAACTAAGCATTTTTCAGCTGAAATAATGAATGTAGTCCTCTTAATTCTTGCTTCTAAAGCATACGCAAGCAGAAATTTCAATGTACAATGATGTTTTTAAAAAAACGGTCAAAATGTGCTCCACTCGGGCTGAAAACGCTTGTTTGGGACATTACATTAATGTTGACTATAAATCATAAACTAAGCATTTTTCAGCTGAAATAATGAATGTAGTCCTCTTAATTCTTGCTTCTAAAGCATACGCAAACAGAAATTTCAATGTACAATGATGTTTTTTAAAAAACGGTCAAAATGTGCTCCACTCGGGCTGAAAACGCTTGTTCGGAACATTTCCTTAATGTTGACTATAAATCATAAACTAAGCATTTTTCAGCTGAAATAATGAATGTAGTCCTCTTAATTCTTGCTTCTAAAGCATACGCAAGCAGAAATTTCAATGTACAATGATGTTTTTAAAAAAAACAGTCAAAATGCGCTCCACTCGGGCTGAAAACGCTGTTGGGGACATTTCATTAATGTTGACTACAAATCAAAAACTAAGCATTTTTCAGCTGAAATAATGAATGTAGTCCTCTTAATTCTTGCTTCTAAAGCATACGCAAGCAGAAATTTCAATGTACAATGATGTTTTTTAAAAAACGGTCAAAATGTGCTCCACTCGGGCTGAAAACGCTTGTTCGGAACATTTCCTTAATGTTGACTATAAATCATAAACTAAGCATTTTTCAGCTGAAATAATGAATGTAGTCCTCTTAATTCTTGCTTCTAAAGCATACGCAAGCAGAAATTTCAATGTACAATGATGTTTTTAAAAAAAACAGTCAAAATGCGCTCCACTCGGGCTGAAAACGCTGTTGGGGACATTTCATTAATGTTGACTACAAATCAAAAACTAAGCATTTTTCAGCTGAAATAATGAATGTAGTCCTCTTAATTCTTGCTTCTAAAGCATACGCAAGCAGAAATTTCAATGTACAATGATGTTTTTAAAAAAAGGGTCAAAATGTGCTCCACTCGGGCTGAAAACGCTTGTTTGGAACATTTCATTAATGTTGACTATAAATCATAAACTAAGCATTTTTCAGCTGAAATAATGAATGTAGTCCTCTTAATTCTTGCTTCTAAAGCATACGCAAGCAGAAATTTCAATGTACAATGATGTTTTTAAAAAAACAGTCAAAATGTGCTCCACTCGGGCTGAAAACGCTTGTTTGGGACATGACATTAATGTTGACTATAAATCATAAACTAAGCATTTTTCAGCTGAAATAATGAATGTAGTCCTCTTAATTCTTGCTTCTAAAGCATACGCAAGCAGAAATTTCAATGTACAATGATGTTTTTAAAAAAACAGTCAAAATGCGCTCCACTCGGGCTGAAAACGCTGTTGGGGACATTTCATTAATGTTGACTACAAATCAAAAACTAAGCATTTTTCAGCTGAAATAATGAATGTAGTCCTCTTAATTCTTGCTTCTAAAGCATACGCAAGCAGAAATTTCAATGTACAATGATGTTTTTAAAAAAACGGTCAAAATGTGCTCCACTCGGGCTGAAAACGCTTGTTTGGGACATTACATTAATGTTGACTATAAATCATAAACTAAGCATTTTTCAGCTGAAATAATGAATGTAGTCCTCTTAATTCTTGCTTCTAAAGCATACGCAAACAGAAATTTCAATGTACAATGATGTTTTTTAAAAAACGGTCAAAATGTGCTCCACTCGGGCTGAAAACGCTTGTTCGGAACATTTCCTTAATGTTGACTATAAATCATAAACTAAGCATTTTTCAGCTGAAATAATGAATGTAGTCCTCTTAATTCTTGCTTCTAAAGCATACGCAAGCAGAAATTTCAATGTACAATGATGTTTTTAAAAAAAACAGTCAAAATGCGCTCCACTCGGGCTGAAAACGCTGTTGGGGACATTTCATTAATGTTGACTACAAATCAAAAACTAAGCATTTTTCAGCTGAAATAATGAATGTAGTCCTCTTAATTCTTGCTTCTAAAGCATACGCAAGCAGAAATTTCAATGTACAATGATGTTTTTTAAAAAACGGTCAAAATGTGCTCCACTCGGGCTGAAAACGCTTGTTCGGAACATTTCCTTAATGTTGACTATAAATCATAAACTAAGCATTTTTCAGCTGAAATAATGAATGTAGTCCTCTTAATTCTTGCTTCTAAAGCATACGCAAGCAGAAATTTCAATGTACAATGATGTTTTTAAAAAAAACAGTCAAAATGCGCTCCACTCGGGCTGAAAACGCTGTTGGGGACATTTCATTAATGTTGACTACAAATCAAAAACTAAGCATTTTTCAGCTGAAATAATGAATGTAGTCCTCTTAATTCTTGCTTCTAAAGCATACGCAAGCAGAAATTTCAATGTACAATGATGTTTTTAAAAAAAGGGTCAAAATGTGCTCCACTCGGGCTGAAAACGCTTGTTTGGAACATTTCATTAATGTTGACTATAAATCATAAACTAAGCATTTTTCAGCTGAAATAATGAATGTAGTCCTCTTAATTCTTGCTTCTAAAGCATACGCAAGCAGAAATTTCAATGTACAATGATGTTTTTAAAAAAACAGTCAAAATGTGCTCCACTCGGGCTGAAAACGCTTGTTTGGGACATGACATTAATGTTGACTATAAATCATAAACTAAGCATTTTTCAGCTGAAATAATGAATGTAGTCCTCTTAATTCTTGCTTCTAAAGCATACGCAAGCAGAAATTTCAATGTACAATGATGTTTTTAAAAAAACAGTCAAAATGTGCTCCACTCGGGCTGAAAACGCTTGTTTGGGACATTACATTAATGTTGACTATAAATCATAAACTAAGCATTTTTCAGCTGAAATAATGAATGTAGTCCTCTTAATTCTTGCTTCTAAAGCATACGCAAAAAGAAATTTCAATGTACAATGGTGTTTTTTAAAAAACGGTCAAAATGTGCTCCACTCGGGCTGAAAACGCTTGTTCGGAACATTTCCTTAATGTTGACTATAAATCATAAACTAAGCATTTTTCAGCTGAAATAATGAATGTAGTCCTCTTAATTCTTGCTTCTAAAGCATACGCAAGCAGAAATTTCAATGTACAATGATGTTTTTAAAAAAAACAGTCAAAATGCGCTCCACTCGGGCTGAAAACGCTGTTGGGGACATTTCATTAATGTTGACTACAAATCAAAAACTAAGCATTTTTCAGCTGAAATAATGAATGTAGTCCTCTTAATTCTTGCTTCTAAAGCATACGCAAGCAGAAATTTCAATGTACAATGATGTTTTTAAAAAAAGGGTCAAAATGTGCTCCACTCGGGCTGAAAACGCTTGTTTGGAACATTTCATTAATGTTGACTATAAATCATAAACTAAGCATTTTTCAGCTGAAATAATGAATGTAGTCCTCTTAATTCTTGCTTCTAAAGCATACGCAAGCAGAAATTTCAATGTACAATGATGTTTTTAAAAAAACAGTCAAAATGTGCTCCACTCGGGCTGAAAACGCTGTTGGGGACATGACATTAATGTTGACTATAAATCATAAACTAAGCATTTTTCAGCTGAAATAATGAATGTAGTCCTCTTAATTCTTGCTTCTAAAGCATACGCAAGCAGAAATTTCAATGTACAATGATGTTTTTAAAAAAAGGGTCAAAATGCGCTCCACTCGGGCTTAAAACGCTGTTGGGGACATTTCATTAATGTTGACTACAAATCAAAAACTAAGCATTTTTCAGCTGAAATAATGAATGTAGTCCTCTTAATTCTTGCTTCTAAAGCATACGCAAGCAGAAATTTCAATGTACAATGATGTTTTTAAAAAAAGGGTCAAAATGTGCTCCACTCGGGCTGAAAACGCTTGTTTGGAACATTTCATTAATGTTGACTATAAATCATAAACTAAGCATTTTTCAGCTGAAATAATGAATGTAGTCCTCTTAATTCTTGCTTCTAAAGCATACGCAAGCAGAAATTTCAATGTACAATGATGTTTTTAAAAAAACAGTCAAAATGCGCTCCACTCGGGCTGAAAACGCTGTTGGGGACATTTCATTAATGTTGACTACAAATCAAAAACTAAGCATTTTTCAGCTGAAATAATGAATGTAGTCCTCTTAATTCTTGCTTCTAAAGCATACGCAAGCAGAAATTTCAATGTACAATGATGTTTTTTTAAAAAACGGTCAAAATGTGCTCCACTCGGGCTGAAAACGCTTGTTCGGAACATTTCCTTAATGTTGACTATAAATCATAAACTAAGCATTTTTCAGCTGAAATAATGAATGTAGTCCTCTTAATTCTTGCTTCTAAAGCATACGCAAGCAGAAATTTCAATGTACAATGATGTTTTTAAAAAAAACAGTCAAAATGCGCTCCACTCGGGCTGAAAACGCTGTTGGGGACATTTCATTAATGTTGACTATAAATCATAAACTAAGCATTTTTCAGCTGAAATAATGAATGTAGTCCTCTTAATTCTTGCTTCTAAAGCATACGCAAGCAGAAATTTCAATGTACAATGATGTTTTTAAAAAAACGGTCAAAATGTGCTCCACTCGGGCTGAAAACGCTTGTTCGGAACATTTCCTTAATGTTGACTATAAATCATAAACTAAGCATTTTTCAGCTGAAATAATGAATGTAGTCCTCTTAATTCTTGCTTCTAAAGCATACGCAAGCAGAAATTTCAATGTACAATGATGTTTTTAAAAAAAGGGTCAAAATGTGCTCCACTCGGGCTGAAAACGCTTGTTTGGAACATTTCATTAATGTTGACTATAAATCATAAACTAAGCATTTTTCAGCTGAAATAATGAATGTAGTCCTCTTAATTCTTGCTTCTAAAGCATACGCAAGCAGAAATTTCAATGTACAATGATGTTTTTAAAAAAACAGTCAAAATGTGCTCCACTCGGGCTGAAAACGCTGTTGGGGACATGACATTAATGTTGACTATAAATCATAAACTAAGCATTTTTCAGCTGAAATAATGAATGTAGTCCTCTTAATTCTTGCTTCTAAAGCATACGCAAGCAGAAATTTCAATGTACAATGATGTTTTTAAAAAAAGGGTCAAAATGTGCTCCACTCGGGCTGAAAACGCTGTTGGGGACATTTCATTAATGTTGACTACAAATCAAAAACTAAGCATTTTTCAGCTGAAATAATGAATGTAGTCCTCTTAATTCTTGCTTCTAAAGCATACGCAAGCAGAAATTTCAATGTACAATGATGTTTTTAAAAAAAGGGTCAAAATGTGCTCCACTCGGGCTGAAAACGCTTGTTTGGAACATTTCATTAATGTTGACTATAAATCATAAACTAAGCATTTTTCAGCTGAAATAATGAATGTAGTCCTCTTAATTCTTGCTTCTAAAGCATACGCAAGCAGAAATTTCAATGTACAATGATGTTTTTAAAAAAACAGTCAAAATGTGCTCCACTCGGGCTGAAAACGCTTGTTTGGGACATGACATTAATGTTGACTATAAATCATAAACTAAGCATTTTTCAGCTGAAATAATGAATGTAGTCCTCTTAATTCTTGCTTCTAAAGCATACGCAAGCAGAAATTTCAATGTACAATGATGTTTTTAAAAAAACAGTCAAAATGTGCTCCACTCGGGCTGAAAACGCTTGTTTGGGACATTACATTAATGTTGACTATAAATCATAAACTAAGCATTTTTCAGCTGAAATAATGAATGTAGTCCTCTTAATTCTTGCTTCTAAAGCATTCGCAAACAGAAATTTCAATGTACAATGATGTTTTTAAAAAAACTGTCAAAATGTGCTCCACTCGGGCTGAAAACGCTTGTTTGGAACATTTCATTAATGTTGACTATAATTCATAAACTAAGCATTTTTCAGCTGAAATAATGAATGTAGTCCTCTTAATTCTTGCTTCTAAAGCATACGCAAGCAGAAATTTCAATGTACAATGATGTTTTTAAAAAAAACAGTCAAAATGTGCTCCACTCGGGCTGAAAACGCTGTTGGGGACATTTCATTAATGTTGACTATAAATCAAAAACTAAGCATTTTTCAGCTGAAATAATGAATGTAGTCCTCTTAATTCTTGCTTCTAAAGCATACGCAAGCAGAAATTTCAATGTACAATGATGTTTTTAAAAAAACAGTCAAAATGTGCTCCACTCAGGCTGAAAACGCTGTTGGGGACATTTCATTAATGTTGACTATAAATCATAAACTAAGCATTTTTCAGCCGAAATAATGAATGTAGTCCTCCTAATTCTTGCTTCTAAAGCATACGCAAGCAGAAATTTCAATGTACAATGATGTTTTTAAAAAAACAGTCAAAATGTGCTCCACTCGGGCTGAAAACGCTTGTTTGGAACATTTCATTAATGTTGACTATAAATCATAAACTAAGCATTTTTCAGCTGAAATAATGAATGTAGTCCTCTTAATTCTTGCTTCTAAAGCATACGCAAGCAGAAATTTCAATGTACAATGATGTTTTTAAAAAAACAGTCAAAATGTGCTCCACTCGGGCTGAAAACGCTTGTTTGGGACATGACATTAATGTTGACTATAAATCATAAACTAAGCATTTTTCAGCTGAAATAATGAATGTAGTCCTCTTAATTCTTGCTTCTAAAGCATACGCAAGCAGAAATTTCAATGTACAATGATGTTTTTAAAAAAACAGTCAAAATGTGCTCCACTCGGGCTGAAAACGCTTGTTTGGGACATTACATTAATGTTGACTATAAATCATAAACTAAGCATTTCTCAGCTGAAATAATGAATGTAGTCCTCTTAATTCTTGCTTCTAAAGCATACGCAAAAAGAAATTTCAACGTACAATGATGTTTTTTAAAAAACGGTCAAAATGTGCTCCACTCGGGCTGAAAACGCTTGTTCGGAACATTTCATTAATGTTGACTATAAATCATAAACTAAGCATTTTTCAGCTGAAATAATGAATGTAGTCCTCTTAATTCTTGCTTCTAAAGCATACGCAAGCAGAAATTTCAATGTACAATGATGTTTTTAAAAAAAACAGTCAAAATGCGCTCCACTCGGGCTGAAAACGCTGTTGGGGACATTTCATTAATGTTGACTACAAATCAAAAACTAAGCATTTTTCAGCTGAAATAATGAATGTAGTCCTCTTAATTCTTGCTTCTAAAGCATACGCAAGCAGAAATTTCAATGTACAATGATGTTTTTAAAAAAACGGTCAAAATGTGCTCCACTCGGGCTGAAAACGCTTGTTTGGGACATTACATTAATGTTGACTATAAATCATAAACTAAGCATTTTTCAGCTGAAATAATGAATGTAGTCCTCTTAATTCTTGCTTCTAAAGCATACGCAAACAGAAATTTCAATGTACAATGATGTTTTTTAAAAAACGGTCAAAATGTGCTCCACTCGGGCTGAAAACGCTTGTTCGGAACATTTCCTTAATGTTGACTATAAATCATAAACTAAGCATTTTTCAGCTGAAATAATGAATGTAGTCCTCTTAATTCTTGCTTCTAAAGCATACGCAAGCAGAAATTTCAATGTACAATGATGTTTTTAAAAAAAACAGTCAAAATGCGCTCCACTCGGGCTGAAAACGCTGTTGGGGACATTTCATTAATGTTGACTACAAATCAAAAACTAAGCATTTTTCAGCTGAAATAATGAATGTAGTCCTCTTAATTCTTGCTTCTAAAGCATACGCAAGCAGAAATTTCAATGTACAATGATGTTTTTTAAAAAACGGTCAAAATGTGCTCCACTCGGGCTGAAAACGCTTGTTCGGAACATTTCCTTAATGTTGACTATAAATCATAAACTAAGCATTTTTCAGCTGAAATAATGAATGTAGTCCTCTTAATTCTTGCTTCTAAAGCATACGCAAGCAGAAATTTCAATGTACAATGATGTTTTTAAAAAAAACAGTCAAAATGCGCTCCACTCGGGCTGAAAACGCTGTTGGGGACATTTCATTAATGTTGACTACAAATCAAAAACTAAGCATTTTTCAGCTGAAATAATGAATGTAGTCCTCTTAATTCTTGCTTCTAAAGCATACGCAAGCAGAAATTTCAATGTACAATGATGTTTTTAAAAAAAGGGTCAAAATGTGCTCCACTCGGGCTGAAAACGCTTGTTTGGAACATTTCCTTAATGTTGACTATAAATCATAAACTAAGCATTTTTCAGCTGAAATAATGAATGTAGTCCTCTTAATTCTTGCTTCTAAAGCATACGCAAGCAGAAATTTCAATGTACAATGATGTTTTTAAAAAAACAGTCAAAATGTGCTCCACTCGGGCTGAAAACGCTTGTTCGGAACATTTCCTTAATGTTGACTATAAATCATAAACTAAGCATTTTTCAGCTGAAATAATGAATGTAGTCCTCTTAATTCTTGCTTCTAAAGCATACGCAAGCAGAAATTTCAATGTACAATGATGTTTTTAAAAAAACAGTCAAAATGTGCTCCACTCGGGCTGAAAACGCTTGTTTGGGACATTACATTAATGTTGACTATAAATCATAAACTAAGCATTTTTCAGCTGAAATAATGAATGTAGTCCTCTTAATTCTTGCTTCTAAAGCATACGCAAAAAGAAATTTCAATGTACAATGATGTTTTTTAAAAAATGGTCAAAATGTGCTCCACTCGGGCTGAAAACGCTTGTTCGGAACATTTCCTTAATGTTGACTATAAATCATAAACTAAGCTTTTTTCAGCTGAAATAATGAATGTAGTCCTCTTAATTCTTGCTTCTAAAGCATACGCAAGCAGAAATTTCAATGTACAATGATGTTTTTAAAAAAAACAGTCAAAATGCGCTCCACTCGGGCTGAAAACGCTGTTGGGGACATTTCATTAATGTTGACTACAAATCAAAAACTAAGCATTTTTCAGCTGAAATAATGAATGTAGTCCTCTTAATTCTTGCTTCTAAAGCATACGCAAGCAGAAATTTCAATGTACAATGATGTTTTTAAAAAAAGGGTCAAAATGTGCTCCACTCGGGCTGAAAACGCTTGTTTGGAACATTTCATTAATGTTGACTATAAATCATAAACTAAGCATTTTTCAGCTGAAATAATGAATGTAGTCCTCTTAATTCTTGCTTCTAAAGCATACGCAAGCAGAAATTTCAATGTACAATGATGTTTTTAAAAAAACAGTCAAAATGTGCTCCACTCGGGCTGAAAACGCTTGTTTGGGACATGACATTAATGTTGACTATAAATCATAAACTAAGCATTTTTCAGCTGAAATAATGAATGTAGTCCTCTTAATTCTTGCTTCTAAAGCATACGCAAGCAGAAATTTCAATGTACAATGATGTTTTTAAAAAAAGGGTCAAAATGTGCTCCACTCGGGCTGAAAACGCTTGTTTGGAACATTTCATTAATGTTGACTATAAATCATAAACTAAGCATTTTTCAGCTGAAATAATGAATGTAGTCCTCTTAATTCTTGCTTCTAAAGCATACGCAAGCAGAAATTTCAATGTACAATGATGTTTTTAAAAAAACAGTCAAAATGTGCTCCACTCGGGCTGAAAACGCTTGTTTGGGACATGACATTAATGTTGACTATAAATCATAAACTAAGCATTTTTCAGCTGAAATAATGAATGTAGTCCTCTTAATTCTTGCTTCTAAAGCATACGCAAGCAGAAATTTCAATGTACAATGATGTTTTTAAAAAAAGGGTCAAAATGTGCTCCACTCGGGCTGAAAACGCTTGTTTGGAACATTTCCTTAATGTTGACTATAAATCATAAACTAAGCATTTTTCAGCTGAAATAATGAATGTAGTCCTCTTAATTCTTGCTTCTAAAGCATACGCAAGCAGAAATTTCAATGTACAATGATGTTTTTAAAAAAACAGTCAAAATGTGCTCCACTCGGGCTGAAAACGCTTGTTTGGGACATGACATTAATGTTGACTATAAATCATAAACTAAGCATTTTTCAGCTGAAATAATGAATGTAGTCCTCTTAATTCTTGCTTCTAAAGCATACGCAAGCAGAAATTTCAAAGTACAATGATCTTTTTAAAAAAACGGTCAAAATGTGCTCCACTCGGGCTGAAAACGCTTGTTTGGAACATTTCATTAATGTTGACTATAAATCATAAACTAAGCATTTTTCAGCTGAAATAATGAATGTAGTCCTCTTAATTCTTGCTTCTAAAGCATACGCAAGCAGAAATTTCAATGTACAATGATGTTTTTAAAAAAAACAGTCAAAATGTGCTCCACTCGGGCTGAAAACGCTGTTGGGGACATTTCATTAATGTTGACTATAAATCAAAAACTAAGCATTTTTCAGCTGAAATAATGAATGTAGTCCTCTTAATTCTTGCTTCTAAAGCATACGCAAGCAGAAATTTCAATGTACAATGATGTTTTTAAAAAAACAGTCAAAATGTGCTCCACTCGGGCTGAAAACGCTGTTGGGGACATTTCATTAATGTTGACTATAAATCATAAACTAAGCATTTTTCAGCTGAAATAATGAATGTAGTCCTCTTAATTCTTGCTTCTAAAGCATAAGCAAGCAGAAATTTTAATGTACAATGATGTTTTAAAAAAACAGTCAAAATGTGCTCCACTCGGGCTGAAAACGCTTGTTTGGGACATGACATTAATGTTGACTATAAATCATAAACTAAGCATTTTTCAGCTGAAATAATGAATGTAGTCCTCTTAATTCTTGCTTCTAAAGCATACGCAAGCAGAAATTTCAATGTACAATGATGTTTTTAAAAAAAGGGTCAAAATGTGCTCCACTCGGGCTGAAAACGCTTGTTTGGAACATTTCATTAATGTTGACTATAAATCATAAACTAAGCATTTTTCAGCTGAAATAATGAATGTAGTCCTCTTAATTCTCGCTTCTAAAGCATACGCAAGCAGAAATTTCAATGTACAATGATGTTTTTAAAAAAACAGTCAAAATGTGCTCCACTCGGGCTGAAAACGCTTGTTTGGGACATGACATTAATGTTAACTATAAATCATAAACTAAGCATTTTTCAGCTGAAATAATGAATGTAGTCCTCTTAATTCTTGCTTCTAAAGCATACGCAAGCAGAAATTTCAATGTACAATGATGTTTTTAAAAAAAGGGTCAAAATGTGCTCCACTCGGGCTGAAAACGCTTGTTTGGAACATTTCATTAATGTTGACTATAAATCATAAACTAAGCATTTTTCAGCTGAAATAATGAATGTAGTCCTCTTAATTCTTGCTTCTAAAGCATACGCAAGCAGAAATTTCAATGTACAATGATGTTTTTAAAAAAAACAGTCAAAATGTGCTCCACTCGGGCTGAAAACGCTGTTGGGGACATTTCATTAATGTTGACTATAAATCAAAAACTAAGCATTTTTCAGCTGAAATAATGAATGTAGTCCTCTTAATTCTTGCTTCTAAAGCATACGCAAGCAGAAATTTCAATGTACAATGATGTTTTTAAAAAAACAGTCAAAATGTGCTCCACTCGGGCTGAAAACGCTGTTGGGGACATTTCATTAATGTTGACTATAAATCATAAACTAAGCATTTTTCAGCTGAAATAATGAATGTAGTCCTCTTAATTCTTGCTTCTAAAGCATACGCAAACAGAAATTTCAATGTACAATGATGTTTTTTAAAAAACGGTCAAAATGTGCTCCACTCGGGCTGAAAACGCCTGTTCGGAACATTTCCTTAATGTTGACTATAAATCATAAACTAAGCATTTTTCAGCTGAAATAATGAATGTAGTCCTCTTAATTCTTGCTTCTAAAGCATACGCAAGCAGAAATTTCAATGTACAATGATGTTTTTAAAAAAAACAGTCAAAATGCGCTCCACTCGGGCTGAAAACGCTGTTGGGGACATTTCATTAATGTTGACTACAAATCAAAAACTAAGCATTTTTCAGCTGAAATAATGAATGTAGTCCTCTTAATTCTTGCTTCTAAAGCATACGCAAGCAGAAATTTCAATGTACAATGATGTTTTTAAAAAAAGGGTCAAAATGTGCTCCACTCGGGCTGAAAATGCTTGTTTGGAACATTTCATTATTGTTGACTATAAATCATAAACTAAGCATTTTTCAGCTGAAATAATGAATGTAGTCCTCTTAATTCTTGCTTCCAAAGCATACGCAAGCAGAAATTTCAATGTACAATGATGTTTTTAAAAAAAACAGTCAAAATGTGCTCCACTCGGGCTGAAAACGCTTGTTTGGAACATTTCATTAATGTTGACTATAAATCATAAACTAAGCATTTTTCAGCTGAAATAATGAATGTAGTCCTCTTAATTCTTGCTTCTAAAGCATACGCAAGCAGAAATTTCAATGTACAATGATGTTTTTAAAAAAACAGTCAAAATGTGCTCCACTCGGGCTGAAAACGCTGTTGGGGACATTTCATTAATGTTGACTATAAATCATAAACTAAGCATTTTTCAGCTGAAATAATGAATGTAGTCCTCTTAATTCTTGCTTCTAAAGCATAAGCAAGCAGAAATTTTAATGTACAATGATGTTTTAAAAAAACAGTCAAAATGTGCTCCACTCGGGCTGAAAACGCTTGTTTGGGACATGACATTAATGTTGACTATAAATCATAAACTAAGCATTTTTCAGCTGAAATAATGAATGTAGTCCTCTTAATTCTTGCTTCTAAAGCATACGCAAGCAGAAATTTCAATGTACAATGATGTTTTTAAAAAAAGGGTCAAAATGTGCTCCACTCGGGCTGAAAACGCTTGTTTGGAACATTTCATTAATGTTGACTATAAATCATAAACTAAGCATTTTTCAGCTGAAATAATGAATGTAGTCCTCTTAATTCTCGCTTCTAAAGCATACGCAAGCAGAAATTTCAATGTACAATGATGTTTTTAAAAAAACAGTCAAAATGTGCTCCACTCGGGCTGAAAACGCTTGTTTGGGACATGACATTAATGTTAACTATAAATCATAAACTAAGCATTTTTCAGCTGAAATAATGAATGTAGTCCTCTTAATTCTTGCTTCTAAAGCATACGCAAGCAGAAATTTCAATGTACAATGATGTTTTTAAAAAAAGGGTCAAAATGTGCTCCACTCGGGCTGAAAACGCTTGTTTGGAACATTTCATTAATGTTGACTATAAATCATAAACTAAGCATTTTTCAGCTGAAATAATGAATGTAGTCCTCTTAATTCTTGCTTCTAAAGCATACGCAAGCAGAAATTTCAATGTACAATGATGTTTTTAAAAAAAACAGTCAAAATGTGCTCCACTCGGGCTGAAAACGCTGTTGGGGACATTTCATTAATGTTGACTATAAATCAAAAACTAAGCATTTTTCAGCTGAAATAATGAATGTAGTCCTCTTAATTCTTGCTTCTAAAGCATACGCAAGCAGAAATTTCAATGTACAATGATGTTTTTAAAAAAACAGTCAAAATGTGCTCCACTCGGGCTGAAAACGCTGTTGGGGACATTTCATTAATGTTGACTATAAATCATAAACTAAGCATTTTTCAGCTGAAATAATGAATGTAGTCCTCTTAATTCTTGCTTCTAAAGCATACGCAAACAGAAATTTCAATGTACAATGATGTTTTTTAAAAAACGGTCAAAATGTGCTCCACTCGGGCTGAAAACGCCTGTTCGGAACATTTCCTTAATGTTGACTATAAATCATAAACTAAGCATTTTTCAGCTGAAATAATGAATGTAGTCCTCTTAATTCTTGCTTCTAAAGCATACGCAAGCAGAAATTTCAATGTACAATGATGTTTTTAAAAAAAACAGTCAAAATGCGCTCCACTCGGGCTGAAAACGCTGTTGGGGACATTTCATTAATGTTGACTACAAATCAAAAACTAAGCATTTTTCAGCTGAAATAATGAATGTAGTCCTCTTAATTCTTGCTTCTAAAGCATACGCAAGCAGAAATTTCAATGTACAATGATGTTTTTAAAAAAAGGGTCAAAATGTGCTCCACTCGGGCTGAAAACGCTTGTTTGGAACATTTCATTATTGTTGACTATAAATCATAAACTAAGCATTTTTCAGCTGAAATAATGAATGTAGTCCTCTTAATTCTTGCTTCCAAAGCATACGCAAGCAGAAATTTCAATGTACAATGATGTTTTTAAAAAAAACAGTCAAAATGCGCTCCACTCGGGCTGAAAACGCTGTTGGGGACATTTCATTAATGTTGACTATAAATCATAAACTAAGCATTTTTCAGCTGAAATAATGAATGTAGTCCTCTTAATTCTTGCTTCTAAAGCATACGCAAGCAGAAATTTCAATGTACAATGATGTTTTTAAAAAAACGGTCAAAATGTGCTCCACTCGGGCTGAAAACGCTTGTTCGGAACATTTCCTTAATGTTGACTATAAATCATAAACTAAGCATTTTTCAGCTGAAATAATGAATGTAGTCCTCTTAATTCTTGCTTCTAAAGCATACGCAAGCAGAAATTTCAATGTACAATGATGTTTTTAAAAAAACAGTCAAAATGTGCTCCACTCGGGCTGAAAACGCTTGTTTGGGACATGACATTAATGTTGACTATAAATCATAAACTAAGCATTTTTCAGCTGAAATAATGAATGTAGTCCTCTTAATTCTTGCTTCTAAAGCATACGCAAGCAGAAATTTCAAAGTACAATGATCTTTTTAAAAAAACGGTCAAAATGTGCTCCACTCGGGCTGAAAACGCTTGTTTGGAACATTTCATTAATGTTGACTATAAATCATAAACTAAGCATTTTTCAGCTGAAATAATGAATGTAGTCCTCTTAATTCTTGCTTCTAAAGCATACGCAAGCAGAAATTTCAATGTACAATGATGTTTTTAAAAAAAACAGTCAAAATGTGCTCCACTCGGGCTGAAAACGCTGTTGGGGACATTTCATTAATGTTGACTATAAATCAAAAACTAAGCATTTTTCAGCTGAAATAATGAATGTAGTCCTCTTAATTCTTGCTTCTAAAGCATACGCAAGCAGAAATTTCAATGTACAATGATGTTTTTAAAAAAACAGTCAAAATGTGCTCCACTCGGGCTGAAAACGCTGTTGGGGACATTTCATTAATGTTGACTATAAATCATAAACTAAGCATTTTTCAGCTGAAATAATGAATGTAGTCCTCTTAATTCTTGCTTCTAAAGCATAAGCAAGCAGAAATTTTAATGTACAATGATGTTTTAAAAAAACAGTCAAAATGTGCTCCACTCGGGCTGAAAACGCTTGTTTGGGACATGACATTAATGTTGACTATAAATCATAAACTAAGCATTTTTCAGCTGAAATAATGAATGTAGTCCTCTTAATTCTTGCTTCTAAAGCATACGCAAGCAGAAATTTCAATGTACAATGATGTTTTTAAAAAAAGGGTCAAAATGTGCTCCACTCGGGCTGAAAACGCTTGTTTGGAACATTTCATTAATGTTGACTATAAATCATAAACTAAGCATTTTTCAGCTGAAATAATGAATGTAGTCCTCTTAATTCTCGCTTCTAAAGCATACGCAAGCAGAAATTTCAATGTACAATGATGTTTTTAAAAAAACAGTCAAAATGTGCTCCACTCGGGCTGAAAACGCTTGTTTGGGACATGACATTAATGTTAACTATAAATCATAAACTAAGCATTTTTCAGCTGAAATAATGAATGTAGTCCTCTTAATTCTTGCTTCTAAAGCATACGCAAGCAGAAATTTCAATGTACAATGATGTTTTTAAAAAAAGGGTCAAAATGTGCTCCACTCGGGCTGAAAACGCTTGTTTGGAACATTTCATTAATGTTGACTATAAATCATAAACTAAGCATTTTTCAGCTGAAATAATGAATGTAGTCCTCTTAATTCTTGCTTCTAAAGCATACGCAAGCAGAAATTTCAATGTACAATGATGTTTTTAAAAAAAACAGTCAAAATGTGCTCCACTCGGGCTGAAAACGCTGTTGGGGACATTTCATTAATGTTGACTATAAATCAAAAACTAAGCATTTTTCAGCTGAAATAATGAATGTAGTCCTCTTAATTCTTGCTTCTAAAGCATACGCAAGCAGAAATTTCAATGTACAATGATGTTTTTAAAAAAACAGTCAAAATGTGCTCCACTCGGGCTGAAAACGCTGTTGGGGACATTTCATTAATGTTGACTATAAATCATAAACTAAGCATTTTTCAGCTGAAATAATGAATGTAGTCCTCTTAATTCTTGCTTCTAAAGCATACGCAAACAGAAATTTCAATGTACAATGATGTTTTTTAAAAAACGGTCAAAATGTGCTCCACTCGGGCTGAAAACGCCTGTTCGGAACATTTCCTTAATGTTGACTACAAATCAAAAACTAAGCATTTTTCAGCTGAAATAATGAATGTAGTCCTCTTAATTCTTGCTTCTAAAGCATACGCAAGCAGAAATTTCAATGTACAATGATGTTTTTAAAAAAAACAGTCAAAATGCGCTCCACTCGGGCTGAAAACGCTGTTGGGGACATTTCATTAATGTTGACTACAAATCAAAAACTAAGCATTTTTCAGCTGAAATAATGAATGTAGTCCTCTTAATTCTTGCTTCTAAAGCATACGCAAGCAGAAATTTCAATGTACAATGATGTTTTTAAAAAAAGGGTCAAAATGTGCTCCACTCGGGCTGAAAACGCTTGTTTGGAACATTTCATTATTGTTGACTATAAATCATAAACTAAGCATTTTTCAGCTGAAATAATGAATGTAGTCCTCTTAATTCTTGCTTCCAAAGCATACGCAAGCAGAAATTTCAATGTACAATGATGTTTTTAAAAAAAACAGTCAAAATGTGCTCCACTCGGGCTGAAAACGCTTGTTTGGAACATTTCATTAATGTTGACTATAAATCATAAACTAAGCATTTTTCAGCTGAAATAATGAATGTAGTCCTCTTAATTCTTGCTTCTAAAGCATACGCAAGCAGAAATTTCAATGTACAATGATGTTTTTAAAAAAACAGTCAAAATGTGCTCCACTCGGGCTGAAAACGCTGTTGGGGACATTTCATTAATGTTGACTATAAATCATAAACTAAGCATTTTTCAGCTGAAATAATGAATGTAGTCCTCTTAATTCTTGCTTCTAAAGCATAAGCAAGCAGAAATTTTAATGTACAATGATGTTTTAAAAAAACAGTCAAAATGTGCTCCACTCGGGCTGAAAACGCTTGTTTGGGACATGACATTAATGTTGACTATAAATCATAAACTAAGCATTTTTCAGCTGAAATAATGAATGTAGTCCTCTTAATTCTTGCTTCTAAAGCATACGCAAGCAGAAATTTCAATGTACAATGATGTTTTTAAAAAAAGGGTCAAAATGTGCTCCACTCGGGCTGAAAACGCTTGTTTGGAACATTTCATTAATGTTGACTATAAATCATAAACTAAGCATTTTTCAGCTGAAATAATGAATGTAGTCCTCTTAATTCTCGCTTCTAAAGCATACGCAAGCAGAAATTTCAATGTACAATGATGTTTTTAAAAAAACAGTCAAAATGTGCTCCACTCGGGCTGAAAACGCTTGTTTGGGACATGACATTAATGTTAACTATAAATCATAAACTAAGCATTTTTCAGCTAAAATAATGAATGTAGTCCTCTTAATTCTTGCTTCTAAAGCATACGCAAGCAGAAATTTCAATGTACAATGATGTTTTTAAAAAAAGGGTCAAAATGTGCTCCACTCGGGCTGAAAACGCTTGTTTGGAACATTTCATTAATGTTGACTATAAATCATAAACTAAGCATTTTTCAGCTGAAATAATGAATGTAGTCCTCTTAATTCTTGCTTCTAAAGCATACGCAAGCAGAAATTTCAATGTACAATGATGTTTTTAAAAAAAACAGTCAAAATGTGCTCCACTCGGGCTGAAAACGCTGTTGGGGACATTTCATTAATGTTGACTATAAATCAAAAACTAAGCATTTTTCAGCTGAAATAATGAATGTAGTCCTCTTAATTCTTGCTTCTAAAGCATACGCAAGCAGAAATTTCAATGTACAATGATGTTTTTAAAAAAACAGTCAAAATGTGCTCCACTCGGGCTGAAAACGCTGTTGGGGACATTTCATTAATGTTGACTATAAATCATAAACTAAGCATTTTTCAGCTGAAATAATGAATGTAGTCCTCTTAATTCTTGCTTCTAAAGCATACGCAAACAGAAATTTCAATGTACAATGATGTTTTTTAAAAAACGGTCAAAATGTGCTCCACTCGGGCTGAAAACGCCTGTTCGGAACATTTCCTTAATGTTGACTATAAATCATAAACTAAGCATTTTTCAGCTGAAATAATGAATGTAGTCCTCTTAATTCTTGCTTCTAAAGCATACGCAAGCAGAAATTTCAATGTACAATGATGTTTTTAAAAAAAACAGTCAAAATGCGCTCCACTCGGGCTGAAAACGCTGTTGGGGACATTTAATTAATGTTGACTACAAATCAAAAACTAAGCATTTTTCAGCTGAAATAATGAATGTAGTCCTCTTAATTCTTGCTTCTAAAGCATACGCAAGCAGAAATTTCAATGTACAATGATGTTTTTAAAAAAAGGGTCAAAATGTGCTCCACTCGGGCTGAAAACGCTTGTTTGGAACATTTCATTATTGTTGACTATAAATCATAAACTAAGCATTTTTCAGCTGAAATAATGAATGTAGTCCTCTTAATTCTTGCTTCCAAAGCATACGCAAGCAGAAATTTCAATGTACAATGATGTTTTTAAAAAAAACAGTCAAAATGTGCTCCACTCGGGCTGAAAACGCTTGTTTGGAACATTTCATTAATGTTGACTATAAATCATAAACTAAGCATTTTTCAGCTGAAATAATGAATGTAGTCCTCTTAATTCTTGCTTCTAAAGCATACGCAAGCAGAAATTTCAATGTACAATGATGTTTTTAAAAAAACAGTCAAAATGTGCTCCACTCGGGCTGAAAACGCTTGTTTGGGACATGACATTAATGTTGACTATAAATCATAAACTAAGCATTTTTCAGCTGAAATAATGAATGTAGTCCTCTTAATTCTTGCTTCTAAAGCATACGCAAGCAGAAATTTCAATGTACAATGATGTTTTTAAAAAAAGGGTCAAAATGTGCTCCACTCGGGCTGAAAACGCTTGTTTGGAACATTTCCTTAATGTTGACTATAAATCATAAACTAAGCATTTTTCAGCTGAAATAATGAATGTAGTCCTCTTAATTCTTGCTTCTAAAGCATACGCAAGCAGAAATTTCAATGTACAATGATGTTTTTAAAAAAACAGTCAAAATGTGCTCCACTCGGGCTGAAAACGCTTGTTTGGGACATGACATTAATGTTGACTATAAATCATAAACTAAGCATTTTTCAGCTGAAATAATGAATGTAGTCCTCTTAATTCTTGCTTCTAAAGCATACGCAAGCAGAAATTTCAAAGTACAATGATCTTTTTAAAAAAACGGTCAAAATGTGCTCCACTCGGGCTGAAAACGCTTGTTTGGAACATTTCATTAATGTTGACTATAAATCATAAACTAAGCATTTTTCAGCTGAAATAATGAATGTAGTCCTCTTAATTCTTGCTTCTAAAGCATACGCAAGCAGAAATTTCAATGTACAATGATGTTTTTAAAAAAAACAGTCAAAATGTGCTCCACTCGGGCTGAAAACGCTGTTGGGGACATTTCATTAATGTTGACTATAAATCAAAAACTAAGCATTTTTCAGCTGAAATAATGAATGTAGTCCTCTTAATTCTTGCTTCTAAAGCATACGCAAGCAGAAATTTCAATGTACAATGATGTTTTTAAAAAAACAGTCAAAATGTGCTCCACTCGGGCTGAAAACGCTGTTGGGGACATTTCATTAATGTTGACTATAAATCATAAACTAAGCATTTTTCAGCTGAAATAATGAATGTAGTCCTCTTAATTCTTGCTTCTAAAGCATAAGCAAGCAGAAACTTTAATGTACAATGATGTTTTAAAAAAACAGTCAAAATGTGCTCCACTCGGGCTGAAAACGCTTGTTTGGGACATGACATTAATGTTGACTATAAATCATAAACTAAGCATTTTTCAGCTGAAATAATGAATGTAGTCCTCTTAATTCTTGCTTCTAAAGCATACGCAAGCAGAAATTTCAATGTACAATGATGTTTTTAAAAAAAGGGTCAAAATGTGCTCCACTCGGGCTGAAAACGCTTGTTTGGAACATTTCATTAATGTTGACTATAAATCATAAACTAAGCATTTTTCAGCTGAAATAATGAATGTAGTCCTCTTAATTCTCGCTTCTAAAGCATACGCAAGCAGAAATTTCAATGTACAATGATGTTTTTAAAAAAACAGTCAAAATGTGCTCCACTCGGGCTGAAAACGCTTTTTTGGGACATTTCATTAATGTTAACTATAAATCATAAACTAAGCATTTTTCAGCTGAAATAATGAATGTAGTCCTCTTAATTCTTGCTTCTAAAGCATACGCAAGCAGAAATTTCAATGTACAATGATGTTTTTAAAAAAAGGGTCAAAATGTGCTCCACTCGGGCTGAAAACGCTTGTTTGGAACATTTCATTAATGTTGACTATAAATCATAAACTAAGCATTTTTCAGCTGAAATAATGAATGTAGTCCTCTTAATTCTTGCTTCTAAAGCATACGCAAGCAGAAATTTCAATGTACAATGATGTTTTTAAAAAAAACAGTCAAAATGTGCTCCACTCGGGCTGAAAACGCTGTTGGGGACATTTCATTAATGTTGACTATAAATCAAAAACTAAGCATTTTTCAGCTGAAATAATGAATGTAGTCCTCTTAATTCTTGCTTCTAAAGCATACGCAAGCAGAAATTTCAATGTACAATGATGTTTTTAAAAAAACAGTCAAAATGTGCTCCACTCGGGCTGAAAACGCTGTTGGGGACATTTCATTAATGTTGACTATAAATCATAAACTAAGCATTTTTCAGCTGAAATAATGAATGTAGTCCTCTTAATTCTTGCTTCTAAAGCATACGCAAGCAGAAATTTCAATGTACAATGATGTTTTTAAAAAAACGGTCAAAATGTGCTCCACTCGGGCTGAAAACGCTTGTTTGGGACATTACATTAATGTTGACTATAAATCATAAACTAAGCATTTTTCAGCTGAAATAATGAATGTAGTCCTCTTAATTCTTGCTTCTAAAGCATACGCAAACAGAAATTTCAATGTACAATGATGTTTTTTAAAAAACGGTCAAAATGTGCTCCACTCGGGCTGAAAACGCTTGTTCGGAACATTTCCTTAATGTTGACTATAAATCATAAACTAAGCATTTTTCAGCTGAAATAATGAATGTAGTCCTCTTAATTCTTGCTTCTAAAGCATACGCAAGCAGAAATTTCAATGTACAATGATGTTTTTAAAAAAAACAGTCAAAATGCGCTCCACTCGGGCTGAAAACGCTGTTGGGGACATTTCATTAATGTTGACTATAAATCATAAACTAAGCATTTTTCAGCTGAAATAATGAATGTAGTCCTCTTAATTCTTGCTTCTAAAGCATACGCAAGCAGAAATTTCAATGTACAATGATGTTTTTAAAAAAACGGTCAAAATGTGCTCCACTCGGGCTGAAAACGCTTGTTTGGGACATTACATTAATGTTGACTATAAATCATAAACTAAGCATTTTTCAGCTGAAATAATGAATGTAGTCCTCTTAATTCTTGCTTCTAAAGCATACGCAAGCAGAAATTTCAATGTACAATGATGTTTTTAAAAAAACAGTCAAAATGTGCTCCACTCGGGCTGAAAACGCTTGTTTGGGACATGACATTAATGTTGACTATAAATCATAAACTAAGCATTTTTCAGCTGAAATAATGAATGTAGTCCTCTTAATTCTTGCTTCTAAAGCATACGCAAGCAGAAATTTCAATGTACAATGATGTTTTTAAAAAAACGGTCAAAATGTGCTCCACTCGGGCTGAAAACGCTTGTTCGGAACATTTCCTTAATGTTGACTATAAATCATAAACTAAGCATTTTTCAGCTGAAATAATGAATGTAGTCCTCTTAATTCTTGCTTCTAAAGCATACGCAAGCAGAAATTTCAATGTACAATGATGTTTTTAAAAAAAACAGTCAAAATGCGCTCCACTCGGGCTGAAAACGCTGTTGGGGACATTTCATTAATGTTGACTATAAATCATAAACTAAGCATTTTTCAGCTGAAATAATGAATGTAGTCCTCTTAATTCTTGCTTCTAAAGCATACGCAAGCAGAAATTTCAATGTACAATGATGTTTTTAAAAAAAGGGTCAAAATGTGCTCCACTCGGGCTGAAAACGCTTGTTTGGAACATTTCCTTAATGTTGACTATAAATCATAAACTAAGCATTTTTCAGCTGAAATAATGAATGTAGTCCTCTTAATTCTTGCTTCTAAAGCATACGCAAGCAGAAATTTCAATGTACAATGATGTTTTTAAAAAAACAGTCAAAATGTGCTCCACTCGGGCTGAAAACGCTTGTTTGGGACATGACATTAATGTTGACTATAAATCATAAACTAAGCATTTTTCAGCTGAAATAATGAATGTAGTCCTCTTAATTCTTGCTTCTAAAGCATACGCAAGCAGAAATTTCAAAGTACAATGATCTTTTTAAAAAAACGGTCAAAATGTGCTCCACTCGGGCTGAAAACGCTTGTTTGGAACATTTCATTAATGTTGACTATAAATCATAAACTAAGCATTTTTCAGCTGAAATAATGAATGTAGTCCTCTTAATTCTTGCTTCTAAAGCATACGCAAGCAGAAATTTCAATGTACAATGATGTTTTTAAAAAAAACAGTCAAAATGTGCTCCACTCGGGCTGAAAACGCTGTTGGGGACATTTCATTAATGTTGACTATAAATCAAAAACTAAGCATTTTTCAGCTGAAATAATGAATGTAGTCCTCTTAATTCTTGCTTCTAAAGCATACGCAAGCAGAAATTTCAATGTACAATGATGTTTTTAAAAAAACAGTCAAAATGTGCTCCACTCGGGCTGAAAACGCTGTTGGGGACATTTCATTAATGTTGACTATAAATCATAAACTAAGCATTTTTCAGCTGAAATAATGAATGTAGTCCTCTTAATTCTTGCTTCTAAAGCATAAGCAAGCAGAAACTTTAATGTACAATGATGTTTTAAAAAAACAGTCAAAATGTGCTCCACTCGGGCTGAAAACGCTTGTTTGGGACATGACATTAATGTTGACTATAAATCATAAACTAAGCATTTTTCAGCTGAAATAATGAATGTAGTCCTCTTAATTCTTGCTTCTAAAGCATACGCAAGCAGAAATTTCAATGTACAATGATGTTTTTAAAAAAAGGGTCAAAATGTGCTCCACTCGGGCTGAAAACGCTTGTTTGGAACATTTCATTAATGTTGACTATAAATCATAAACTAAGCATTTTTCAGCTGAAATAATGAATGTAGTCCTCTTAATTCTCGCTTCTAAAGCATACGCAAGCAGAAATTTCAATGTACAATGATGTTTTTAAAAAAACAGTCAAAATGTGCTCCACTCGGGCTGAAAACGCTTTTTTGGGACATGACATTAATGTTAACTATAAATCATAAACTAAGCATTTTTCAGCTGAAATAATGAATGTAGTCCTCTTAATTCTTGCTTCTAAAGCATACGCAAGCAGAAATTTCAATGTACAATGATGTTTTTAAAAAAAGGGTCAAAATGTGCTCCACTCGGGCTGAAAACGCTTGTTTGGAACATTTCATTAATGTTGACTATAAATCATAAACTAAGCATTTTTCAGCTGAAATAATGAATGTAGTCCTCTTAATTCTTGCTTCTAAAGCATACGCAAGCAGAAATTTCAATGTACAATGATGTTTTTAAAAAAAACAGTCAAAATGTGCTCCACTCGGGCTGAAAACGCTGTTGGGGACATTTCATTAATGTTGACTATAAATCAAAAACTAAGCATTTTTCAGCTGAAATAATGAATGTAGTCCTCTTAATTCTTGCTTCTAAAGCATACGCAAGCAGAAATTTCAATGTACAATGATGTTTTTAAAAAAACAGTCAAAATGTGCTCCACTCGGGCTGAAAACGCTGTTGGGGACATTTCATTAATGTTGACTATAAATCATAAACTAAGCATTTTTCAGCTGAAATAATGAATGTAGTCCTCTTAATTCTTGCTTCTAAAGCATACGCAAGCAGAAATTTCAATGTACAATGATGTTTTTAAAAAAACGGTCAAAATGTGCTCCACTCGGGCTGAAAACGCTTGTTTGGGACATTACATTAATGTTGACTATAAATCATAAACTAAGCATTTTTCAGCTGAAATAATGAATGTAGTCCTCTTAATTCTTGCTTCTAAAGCATACGCAAACAGAAATTTCAATGTACAATGATGTTTTTTAAAAAACGGTCAAAATGTGCTCCACTCGGGCTGAAAACGCTTGTTCGGAACATTTCCTTAATGTTGACTATAAATCATAAACTAAGCATTTTTCAGCTGAAATAATGAATGTAGTCCTCTTAATTCTTGCTTCTAAAGCATACGCAAGCAGAAATTTCAATGTACAATGATGTTTTTAAAAAAAACAGTCAAAATGCGCTCCACTCGGGCTGAAAACGCTGTTGGGGACATTTCATTAATGTTGACTATAAATCATAAACTAAGCATTTTTCAGCTGAAATAATGAATGTAGTCCTCTTAATTCTTGCTTCTAAAGCATACGCAAGCAGAAATTTCAATGTACAATGATGTTTTTAAAAAAACGGTCAAAATGTGCTCCACTCGGGCTGAAAACGCTTGTTTGGGACATTACATTAATGTTGACTATAAATCATAAACTAAGCATTTTTCAGCTGAAATAATGAATGTAGTCCTCTTAATTCTTGCTTCTAAAGCATACGCAAGCAGAAATTTCAATGTACAATGATGTTTTTAAAAAAACAGTCAAAATGTGCTCCACTCGGGCTGAAAACGCTTGTTTGGGACATGACATTAATGTTGACTATAAATCATAAACTAAGCATTTTTCAGCTGAAATAATGAATGTAGTCCTCTTAATTCTTGCTTCTAAAGCATACGCAAGCAGAAATTTCAATGTACAATGATGTTTTTAAAAAAACGGTCAAAATGTGCTCCACTCGGGCTGAAAACGCTTGTTCGGAACATTTCCTTAATGTTGACTATAAATCATAAACTAAGCATTTTTCAGCTGAAATAATGAATGTAGTCCTCTTAATTCTTGCTTCTAAAGCATACGCAAGCAGAAATTTCAATGTACAATGATGTTTTTAAAAAAAACAGTCAAAATGCGCTCCACTCGGGCTGAAAACGCTGTTGGGGACATTTCATTAATGTTGACTATAAATCATAAACTAAGCATTTTTCAGCTGAAATAATGAATGTAGTCCTCTTAATTCTTGCTTCTAAAGCATACGCAAGCAGAAATTTCAATGTACAATGATGTTTTTAAAAAAACGGTCAAAATGTGCTCCACTCGGGCTGAAAACGCTTGTTCGGAACATTTCCTTAATGTTGACTATAAATCATAAACTAAGCATTTTTCAGCTGAAATAATGAATGTAGTCCTCTTAATTCTTGCTTCTAAAGCATACGCAAGCAGAAATTTCAATGTACAATGATGTTTTTAAAAAAAACAGTCAAAATGTGCTCCACTCGGGCTGAAAACGCTGTTGGGGACATTTCATTAATGTTGACTACAAATCAAAAACTAAGCATTTTTCAGCTGAAATAATGAATGTAGTCCTCTTAATTCTTGCTTCTAAAGCATACGCAAGCAGAAATTTCAATGTACAATGATGTTTTTAAAAAAACAGTCAAAATGTGCTCCACTCGGGCTGAAAACGCTTTTTTGGGACATGACATTAATGTTAACTATAAATCATAAACTAAGCATTTTTCAGCTGAAATAATGAATGTAGTCCTCTTAATTCTTGCTTCTAAAGCATACGCAAGCAGAAATTTCAATGTACAATGATGTTTTTAAAAAAAGGGTCAAAATGTGCTCCACTCGGGCTGAAAACGCTTGTTTGGAACATTTCATTAATGTTGACTATAAATCATAAACTAAGCATTTTTCAGCTGAAATAATGAATGTAGTCCTCTTAATTCTTGCTTCTAAAGCATACGCAAGCAGAAATTTCAATGTACAATGATGTTTTTAAAAAAAACAGTCAAAATGTGCTCCACTCGGGCTGAAAACGCTGTTGGGGACATTTCATTAATGTTGACTATAAATCAAAAACTAAGCATTTTTCAGCTGAAATAATGAATGTAGTCCTCTTAATTCTTGCTTCTAAAGCATACGCAAGCAGAAATTTCAATGTACAATGATGTTTTTAAAAAAACAGTCAAAATGTGCTCCACTCGGGCTGAAAACGCTGTTGGGGACATTTCATTAATGTTGACTATAAATCATAAACTAAGCATTTTTCAGCTGAAATAATGAATGTAGTCCTCTTAATTCTTGCTTCTAAAGCATACGCAAGCAGAAATTTCAATGTACAATGATGTTTTTAAAAAAACGGTCAAAATGTGCTCCACTCGGGCTGAAAACGCTTGTTTGGGACATTACATTAATGTTGACTATAAATCATAAACTAAGCATTTTTCAGCTGAAATAATGAATGTAGTCCTCTTAATTCTTGCTTCTAAAGCATACGCAAACAGAAATTTCAATGTACAATGATGTTTTTTAAAAAACGGTCAAAATGTGCTCCACTCGGGCTGAAAACGCTTGTTCGGAACATTTCCTTAATGTTGACTATAAATCATAAACTAAGCATTTTTCAGCTGAAATAATGAATGTAGTCCTCTTAATTCTTGCTTCTAAAGCATACGCAAGCAGAAATTTCAATGTACAATGATGTTTTTAAAAAAAACAGTCAAAATGCGCTCCACTCGGGCTGAAAACGCTGTTGGGGACATTTCATTAATGTTGACTATAAATCATAAACTAAGCATTTTTCAGCTGAAATAATGAATGTAGTCCTCTTAATTCTTGCTTCTAAAGCATACGCAAGCAGAAATTTCAATGTACAATGATGTTTTTAAAAAAACGGTCAAAATGTGCTCCACTCGGGCTGAAAACGCTTGTTTGGGACATTACATTAATGTTGACTATAAATCATAAACTAAGCATTTTTCAGCTGAAATAATGAATGTAGTCCTCTTAATTCTTGCTTCTAAAGCATACGCAAGCAGAAATTTCAATGTACAATGATGTTTTTAAAAAAACAGTCAAAATGTGCTCCACTCGGGCTGAAAACGCTTGTTTGGGACATGACATTAATGTTGACTATAAATCATAAACTAAGCATTTTTCAGCTGAAATAATGAATGTAGTCCTCTTAATTCTTGCTTCTAAAGCATACGCAAGCAGAAATTTCAATGTACAATGATGTTTTTAAAAAAACGGTCAAAATGTGCTCCACTCGGGCTGAAAACGCTTGTTCGGAACATTTCCTTAATGTTGACTATAAATCATAAACTAAGCATTTTTCAGCTGAAATAATGAATGTAGTCCTCTTAATTCTTGCTTCTAAAGCATACGCAAGCAGAAATTTCAATGTACAATGATGTTTTTAAAAAAAGGGTCAAAATGTGCTCCACTCGGGCTGAAAACGCTTGTTTGGAACATTTCATTAATGTTGACTATAAATCATAAACTAAGCATTTTTCAGCTGAAATAATGAATGTAGTCCTCTTAATTCTTGCTTCTAAAGCATACGCAAGCAGAAATTTCAATGTACAATGATGTTTTTAAAAAAACAGTCAAAATGTGCTCCACTCGGGCTGAAAACGCTTGTTTGGAACATTTCATTAATGTTAACTATAAATCATAAACTAAGCATTTTTCAGCTGAAATAATGAATGTAGTCCTCTTAATTCTTGCTTCTAAAGCATACGCAAGCAGAAATTTCAATGTACAATGATGTTTTTAAAAAAAGGGTCAAAATGTGCTCCACTCGGGCTGAAAACGCTTGTTTGGAACATTTCATTAATGTTGACTATAAATCATAAACTAAGCATTTTTCAGCTGAAATAATGAATGTAGTCCTCTTAATTCTTGCTTCTAAAGCATACGCAAGCAGAAATTTCAATGTACAATGATGTTTTTAAAAAAAACAGTCAAAATGTGCTCCACTCGGGCTGAAAACGCTGTTGGGGACATTTCATTAATGTTGACTATAAATCATAAACTAAGCATTTTTCAGCTGAAATAATGAATGTAGTCCTCTTAATTCTTGCTTCTAAAGCATACGCAAGCAGAAATTTCAATGTACAATGATGTTTTTAAAAAAACGGTCAAAATGTGCTCCACTCGGGCTGAAAACGCTTGTTTGGGACATTACATTAATGTTGACTATAAATCATAAACTAAGCATTTTTCAGCTGAAATAATGAATGTAGTCCTCTTAATTCTTGCTTCTAAAGCATACGCAAGCAGAAATTTCAATGTACAATGATGTTTTTAAAAAAACAGTCAAAATGTGCTCCACTCGGGCTGAAAACGCTTGTTTGGGACATGACATTAATGTTGACTATAAATCATAAACTAAGCATTTTTCAGCTGAAATAATGAATGTAGTCCTCTTAATTCTTGCTTCTAAAGCATACGCAAGCAGAAATTTCAATGTACAATGATGTTTTTAAAAAAACGGTCAAAATGTGCTCCACTCGGGCTGAAAACGCTTGTTCGGAACATTTCCTTAATGTTGACTATAAATCATAAACTAAGCATTTTTCAGCTGAAATAATGAATGTAGTCCTCTTAATTCTTGCTTCTAAAGCATACGCAAGCAGAAATTTCAATGTACAATGATGTTTTTAAAAAAAACAGTCAAAATGCGCTCCACTCGGGCTGAAAACGCTGTTGGGGACATTTCATTAATGTTGACTATAAATCATAAACTAAGCATTTTTCAGCTGAAATAATGAATGTAGTCCTCTTAATTCTTGCTTCTAAAGCATACGCAAGCAGAAATTTCAATGTACAATGATGTTTTTAAAAAAACGGTCAAAATGTGCTCCACTCGGGCTGAAAACGCTTGTTCGGAACATTTCCTTAATGTTGACTATAAATCATAAACTAAGCATTTTTCAGCTGAAATAATGAATGTAGTCCTCTTAATTCTTGCTTCTAAAGCATACGCAAGCAGAAATTTCAATGTACAATGATGTTTTTAAAAAAAACAGTCAAAATGTGCTCCACTCGGGCTGAAAACGCTGTTGGGGACATTTCATTAATGTTGACTACAAATCAAAAACTAAGCATTTTTCAGCTGAAATAATGAATGTAGTCCTCTTAATTCTTGCTTCTAAAGCATTCGCAAGCAGAAATTTCAATGTACAATGATGTTTTTAAAAAAACAGTCAAAATGTGCTCCACTCGGGCTGAAAACGCTGTTGGGGACATTTCATTAATGTTGACTATAAATCATAAACTAAGCATTTTTCAGCTGAAATAATGAATGTAGTCCTCTTAATTCTTGCTTCTAAAGCATACGCAAGCAGAAATTTCAATGTACAATGATGTTTTTAAAAAAACGGTCAAAATGTGCTCCACTCGGGCTGAAAACGCTTGTTTGGGACATGACATTAATGTTGACTATAAATCATAAACTAAGCATTTTTCAGCTGAAATAATGAATGTAGTCCTCTTAATTCTTGCTTCTAAAGCATTCGCAAGCAGAAATTTCAATGTACAATGATGTTTTTAAAAAAACAGTCAAAATGTGCTCCACTCGGGCTGAAAACGCTGTTGGGGACATTTCATTAATGTTGACTACAAATCAAAAACTAAGCATTTTTCAGCTGAAATAATGAATGTAGTCCTCTTAATTCTTGCTTCTAAAGCATACGCAAGCAGAAATTTCAATGTACAATGATGTTTTTAAAAAAAGGGTCAAAATGTGCTCCACTCGGGCTGAAAACGCTTGTTTGGAACATTTCATTAATGTTGACTATAAATCATAAACTAAGCATTTTTCAGCTGAAATAATGAATGTAGTCCTCTTAATTCTCGCTTCTAAAGCATACGCAAGCAGAAATTTCAATGTACAATGATGTTTTTAAAAAAACAGTCAAAATGTGCTCCACTCGGGCTGAAAACGCTTGTTTGGGACATGACATTAATGTTAACTATAAATCATAAACTAAGCATTTTTCAGCTGAAATAATGAATGTAGTCCTCTTAATTCTTGCTTCTAAAGCATACGCAAGCAGAAATTTCAATGTACAATGATGTTTTTAAAAAAAGGGTCAAAATGTGCTCCACTCGGGCTGAAAACGCTTGTTTGGAACATTTCATTAATGTTGACTATAAATCATAAACTAAGCATTTTTCAGCTGAAATAATGAATGTAGTCCTCTTAATTCTTGCTTCTAAAGCATACGCAAGCAGAAATTTCAATGTACAATGATGTTTTTAAAAAAAACAGTCAAAATGTGCTCCACTCGGGCTGAAAACGCTGTTGGGGACATTTCATTAATGTTGACTATAAATCAAAAACTAAGCATTTTTCAGCTGAAATAATGAATGTAGTCCTCTTAATTCTTGCTTCTAAAGCATACGCAAGCAGAAATTTCAATGTACAATGATGTTTTTAAAAAAACAGTCAAAATGTGCTCCACTCGGGCTGAAAACGCTGTTGGGGACATTTCATTAATGTTGACTATAAATCATAAACTAAGCATTTTTCAGCTGAAATAATGAATGTAGTCCTCTTAATTCTTGCTTCTAAAGCATACGCAAGCAGAAATTTCAATGTACAATGATGTTTTTAAAAAAACGGTCAAAATGTGCTCCACTCGGGCTGAAAACGCTTGTTTGGGACATTACATTAATGTTGACTATAAATCATAAACTAAGCATTTTTCAGCTGAAATAATGAATGTAGTCCTCTTAATTCTTGCTTCTAAAGCATACGCAAACAGAAATTTCAATGTACAATGATGTTTTTTAAAAAACGGTCAAAATGTGCTCCACTCGGGCTGAAAACGCTTGTTCGGAACATTTCCTTAATGTTGACTATAAATCATAAACTAAGCATTTTTCAGCTGAAATAATGAATGTAGTCCTCTTAATTCTTGCTTCTAAAGCATACGCAAGCAGAAATTTCAATGTACAATGATGTTTTTAAAAAAAACAGTCAAAATGCGCTCCACTCGGGCTGAAAACGCTGTTGGGGACATTTCATTAATGTTGACTACAAATCAAAAACTAAGCATTTTTCAGCTGAAATAATGAATGTAGTCCTCTTAATTCTTGCTTCTAAAGCATACGCAAGCAGAAATTTCAATGTACAATGATGTTTTTAAAAAAAGGGTCAAAATGTGCTCCACTCGGGCTGAAAACGCTTGTTTGGAACATTTCATTAATGTTGACTATAAATCATAAACTAAGCATTTTTCAGCTGAAATAATGAATGTAGTCCTCTTAATTCTTGTTTCCAAAGCATACGCAAGCAGAAATTTCAATGTACAATGATGTTTTTAAAAAAAACAGTCAAAATGTGCTCCACTCGGGCTGAAAACGCTGTTGGGGACATTTCATTAATGTTGACTACAAATCAAAAACTAAGCATTTTTTCAGCTGAAATAATGAATGTAGTCCTCTTAATTCTTGCTTCTAAAGCATACGCAAGCAGAAATTTCAATGTACAATGATGTTTTTAAAAAAAACAGTCAAAATGCGCTCCACTCGGGCTGAAAACGCTGTTGGGGACATTTCATTAATGTTGACTATAAATCATAAACTAAGCATTTTTCAGCTGAAATAATGAATGTAGTCCTCTTAATTCTTGCTTCTTAAGCATACGCAAGCAGAAATTTCAATGTACAATGATGTTTTTAAAAAAACGGTCAAAATGTGCTCCACTCGGGCTGAAAACGCTTGTTTGGGACATTACATTAATGTTGACTATAAATCATAAACTAAGCATTTTTCAGCTGAAATAATGAATGTAGTCCTCTTAATTCTTGCTTCTAAAGCATACGCAAGCAGAAATTTCAATGTACAATGATGTTTTTAAAAAAACAGTCAAAATGTGCTCCACTCGGGCTGAAAACGCTTGTTTGGGACATGACATTAATGTTGACTATAAATCATAAACTAAGCATTTTTCAGCTGAAATAATGAATGTAGTCCTCTTAATTCTTGCTTCTAAAGCATACGCAAGCAGAAATTTCAATGTACAATGATGTTTTTAAAAAAACGGTCAAAATGTGCTCCACTCGGGCTGAAAACGCTTGTTCGGAACATTTCCTTAATGTTGACTATAAATCATAAACTAAGCATTTTTCAGCTGAAATAATGAATGTAGTCCTCTTAATTCTTGCTTCTAAAGCATACGCAAGCAGAAATTTCAATGTACAATGATGTTTTTAAAAAAAACAGTCAAAATGCGCTCCACTCGGGCTGAAAACGCTGTTGGGGACATTTCATTAATGTTGACTATAAATCATAAACTAAGCATTTTTCAGCTGAAATAATGAATGTAGTCCTCTTAATTCTTGCTTCTAAAGCATACGCAAGCAGAAATTTCAATGTACAATGATGTTTTTAAAAAAACGGTCAAAATGTGCTCCACTCGGGCTGAAAACGCTTGTTCGGAACATTTCCTTAATGTTGACTATAAATCATAAACTAAGCATTTTTCAGCTGAAATAATGAATGTAGTCCTCTTAATTCTTGCTTCTAAAGCATACGCAAGCAGAAATTTCAATGTACAATGATGTTTTTAAAAAAAACAGTCAAAATGTGCTCCACTCGGGCTGAAAACGCTGTTGGGGACATTTCATTAATGTTGACTACAAATCAAAAACTAAGCATTTTTCAGCTGAAATAATGAATGTAGTCCTCTTAATTCTTGCTTCTAAAGCATTCGCAAGCAGAAATTTCAATGTACAATGATGTTTTTAAAAAAACAGTCAAAATGTGCTCCACTCGGGCTGAAAACGCTGTTGGGGACATTTCATTAATGTTGACTATAAATCATAAACTAAGCATTTTTCAGCTGAAATAATGAATGTAGTCCTCTTAATTCTTGCTTCTAAAGCATACGCAAGCAGAAATTTCAATGTACAATGATGTTTTTAAAAAAACGGTCAAAATGTGCTCCACTCGGGCTGAAAACGCTTGTTTGGGACATTACATTAATGTTGACTATAAATCATAAACTAAGCATTTTTCAGCTGAAATAATGAATGTAGTCCTCTTAATTCTTGCTTCTAAAGCATACGCAAACAGAAATTTCAATGTACAATGATGTTTTTTAAAAAACGGTCAAAATGCTCCACTCGGGCTGAAAACGCTTGTTCGGAACATTTCCTTAATGTTGACTATAAATCATAAACTAAGCATTTTTCAGCTGAAATAATGAATGTAGTCCTCTTAATTCTTGCTTCTAAAGCATACGCAAGCAGAAATTTCAATGTACAATGATGTTTTTAAAAAAACGGTCAAAATGTGCTCCACTCGGGCTGAAAACGCTTGTTTGGAACATTTCATTAATGTTGACTATAAATCATAAACTAAGCATTTTTCAGCTGAAATAATGAATGTAGTCCTCTTAATTCTTGCTTCTAAAGCATACGCAAGCAGAAATTTCAATGTACAATGATGTTTTTAAAAAAACAGTCAAAATGTGCTCCACTCGGGCTGAAAACGCTGTTGGGGACATTTCATTAATGTTGACTATAAATCATAAACTAAGCATTTTTCAGCTGAAATAATGAATGTAGTCCTCTTAATTCTTGCTTCTAAAGCATACGCAAGCAGAAATTTCAATGTACAATGATGTTTTTAAAAAAAACAGTCAAAATGCGCTCCACTCGGGCTGAAAACGCTGTTGGGGACATTTCATTAATGTTGACTATAAATCATAAACTTAGCATTTTTCAGCTGAAAGAATGAATGTAGTCCTCTTAATTCTTGCTTCTAAAGCATACGCAAGCAGAAATTTCAATGTACAATGATGTTTTTAAAAAAACGGTCAAAATGTGCTCCACTCGGGCTGAAAACGCTTGTTCGGAACATTTCCTTAATGTTGACTATAAATCATAAACTAAGCATTTTTCAGCTGAAATAATGAATGTAGTCCTCTTAATTCTTGCTTCTAAAGCATACGCAAGCAGAAATTTCAATGTACAATGATGTTTTTAAAAAAACAGTCAAAATGTGCTCCACTCGGGCTGAAAACGCTTGTTTGGGACATGACATTAATGTTGACTATAAATCATAAACTAAGCATTTTTCAGCTGAAATAATGAATGTAGTCCTCTTAATTCTTGCTTCTAAAGCATACGCAAGCAGAAATTTCAATGTACAATGATGTTTTTAAAAAAAACAGTCAAAATGTGCTCCACTCGGGCTGAAAACGCTGTTGGGGACATTTCATTAATGTTGACTACAAATCAAAAACTAAGCATTTTTCAGCTGAAATAATGAATGTAGTCCTCTTAATTCTTGCTTCTAAAGCATTCGCAAGCAGAAATTTCAATGTACAATGATGTTTTTAAAAAAACAGTCAAAATGTGCTCCACTCGGGCTGAAAACGCTGTTGGGGACATTTCATTAATGTTGACTATAAATCATAAACTAAGCATTTTTCAGCTGAAATAATGAATGTAGTCCTCTTAATTCTTGCTTCTAAAGCATACGCAAGCAGAAATTTCAATGTACAATGATGTTTTTAAAAAAACGGTCAAAATGTGCTCCACTCGGGCTGAAAACGCTTGTTTGGGACATTACATTAATGTTGACTATAAATCATAAACTAAGCATTTTTCAGCTGAAATAATGAATGTAGTCCTCTTAATTCTTGCTTCTAAAGCATACGCAAACAGAAATTTCAATGTACAATGATGTTTTTTAAAAAACGGTCAAAATGTGCTCCACTCGGGCTGAAAACGCTTGTTCGGAACATTTCCTTAATGTTGACTATAAATCATAAACTAAGCATTTTTCAGCTGAAATAATGAATGTAGTCCTCTTAATTCTTGCTTCTAAAGCATACGCAAGCAGAAATTTCAATGTACAATGATGTTTTTAAAAAAACGGTCAAAATGTGCTCCACTCGGGCTGAAAACGCTTGTTCGGAACATTTCCTTAATGTTGACTATAAATCATAAACTAAGCATTTTTCAGCTGAAATAATGAATGTAGTCCTCTTAATTCTTGCTTCTAAAGCATACGCAAGCAGAAATTTCAATGTACAATGATGTTTTTAAAAAAAACAGTCAAAATGCGCTCCACTCGGGCTGAAAACGCTGTTGGGGACATTTCATTAATGTTGACTATAAATCATAAACTAAGCATTTTTCAGCTGAAATAATGAATGTAGTCCTCTTAATTCTTGCTTCTAAAGCATACGCAAGCAGAAATTTCAATGTACAATGATGTTTTTAAAAAAACGGTCAAAATGCGCTCCACTCGGGCTGAAAACGCTTGTTCGGAACATTTCCTTAATGTTGACTATAAATCATAAACTAAGCATTTTTCAGCTGAAATAATGAATGTAGTCCTCTTAATTCTTGCTTCTAAAGCATACGCAAGCAGAAATTTCAATGTACAATGATGTTTTTAAAAAAAACAGTCAAAATGTGCTCCACTCGGGCTGAAAACGCTGTTGGGGACATTTCATTAATGTTGACTACAAATCAAAAACTAAGCATTTTTCAGCTGAAATAATGAATGTAGTCCTCTTAATTCTTGCTTCTAAAGCATTCGCAAGCAGACATTTCAATGTACAATGATGTTTTTAAAAAAACAGTCAAAATGTGCTCCACTCGGGCTGAAAACGCTGTTGGGGACATTTCATTAATGTTGACTATAAATCATAAACTAAGCATTTTTCAGCTGAAATAATGAATGTAGTCCTCTTAATTCTTGCTTCTAAAGCATACGCAAGCAGAAATTTCAATGTACAATGATGTTTTTAAAAAAACAGTCAAAATGTGCTCCACTCGGGCTGAAAACGCTTGTTTGGGACATGACATTAATGTTGACTATAAATCATAAACTAAGCATTTTTCAGCTGAAATAATGAATGTAGTCCTCTTAATTCTTGCTTCTAAAGCATACGCAAGCAGAAATTTCAATGTACAATGATGTTTTTAAAAAAAGGGTCAAAATGTGCTCCACTCGGGCTGAAAACGCTTGTTTGGAACATTTCATTAATGTTGACTATAAATCATAAACTAAGCATTTTTCAGCTGAAATAATGAATGTAGTCCTCTTAATTCTCGCTTCTAAAGCATACGCAAGCAGAAATTTCAATGTACAATGATGTTTTTAAAAAAACAGTCAAAATGTGCTCCACTCGGGCTGAAAACGCTTGTTTGGGACATGACATTAATGTTAACTATAAATCATAAACTAAGCATTTTTCAGCTGAAATAATGAATGTAGTCCTCTTAATTCTTGCTTCTAAAGCATACGCAAGCAGAAATTTCAATGTACAATGATGTTTTTAAAAAAAGGGTCAAAATGTGCTCCACTCGGGCTGAAAACGCTTGTTTGGAACATTTCATTAATGTTGACTATAAATCATAAACTAAGCATTTTTCAGCTGAAATAATGAATGTAGTCCTCTTAATTCTTGCTTCTAAAGCATACGCAAGCAGAAATTTCAATGTACAATGATGTTTTTAAAAAAAACAGTCAAAATGTGCTCCACTCGGGCTGAAAACGCTGTTGGGGACATTTCATTAATGTTGACTATAAATCATAAACTAAGCATTTTTCAGCTGAAATAATGAATGTAGTCCTCTTAATTCTTGCTTCTAAAGCATACGCAAGCAGAAATTTCAATGTACAATGATGTTTTTAAAAAAACGGTCAAAATGTGCTCCACTCGGGCTGAAAACGCTTGTTTGGGACATTACATTAATGTTGACTATAAATCATAAACTAAGCATTTTTCAGCTGAAATAATGAATGTAGTCCTCTTAATTCTTGCTTCTAAAGCATACGCAAGCAGAAATTTCAATGTACAATGATGTTTTTAAAAAAACAGTCAAAATGTGCTCCACTCGGGCTGAAAACGCTTGTTTGGGACATGACATTAATGTTGACTATAAATCATAAACTAAGCATTTTTCAGCTGAAATAATGAATGTAGTCCTCTTAATTCTTGCTTCTAAAGCATACGCAAGCAGAAATTTCAATGTACAATGATGTTTTTAAAAAAACGGTCAAAATGTGCTCCACTCGGGCTGAAAACGCTTGTTCGGAACATTTCCTTAATGTTGACTATAAATCATAAACTAAGCATTTTTCAGCTGAAATAATGAATGTAGTCCTCTTAATTCTTGCTTCTAAAGCATACGCAAGCAGAAATTTCAATGTACAATGATGTTTTTAAAAAAAACAGTCAAAATGCGCTCCACTCGGGCTGAAAACGCTGTTGGGGACATTTCATTAATGTTGACTATAAATCATAAACTAAGCATTTTTCAGCTGAAATAATGAATGTAGTCCTCTTAATTCTTGCTTCTAAAGCATACGCAAGCAGAAATTTCAATGTACAATGATGTTTTTAAAAAAACGGTCAAAATGTGCTCCACTCGGGCTGAAAACGCTTGTTCGGAACATTTCCTTAATGTTGACTATAAATCATAAACTAAGCATTTTTCAGCTGAAATAATGAATGTAGTCCTCTTAATTCTTGCTTCTAAAGCATACGCAAGCAGAAATTTCAATGTACAATGATGTTTTTAAAAAAAACAGTCAAAATGTGCTCCACTCGGGCTGAAAACGCTGTTGGGGACATTTCATTAATGTTGACTACAAATCAAAAACTAAGCATTTTTCAGCTGAAATAATGAATGTAGTCCTCTTAATTCTTGCTTCTAAAGCATACGCAAGCAGAAATTTCAATGTACAATGATGTTTTTAAAAAAAGGGTCAAAATGTGCTCCACTCGGGCTGAAAACGCTTGTTTGGAACATTTCATTAATGTTGACTATAAATCATAAACTAAGCATTTTTCAGCTGAAATAATGAATGTAGTCCTCTTAATTCTTGCTTCTAAAGCATACGCAAGCAGAAATTTCAATGTACAATGATGTTTTTAAAAAAACAGTCAAAATGTGCTCCACTCGGGCTGAAAACGCTGTTGGGGACATTTCATTAATGTTGACTATAAATCATAAACTAAGCATTTTTCAGCTGAAATAATGAATGTAGTCCTCTTAATTCTTGCTTCTAAAGCATACGCAAGCAGAAATTTCAATGTACAATGATGTTTTTAAAAAAAACAGTCAAAATGCGCTCCACTCGGGCTGAAAACGCTGTTGGGGACATTTCATTAATGTTGACTATAAATCATAAACTTAGCATTTTTCAGCTGAAAGAATGAATGTAGTCCTCTTAATTCTTGCTTCTAAAGCATACGCAAGCAGAAATTTCAATGTACAATGATGTTTTTAAAAAAACGGTCAAAATGTGCTCCACTCGGGCTGAAAACGCTTGTTCGGAACATTTCCTTAATGTTGACTATAAATCATAAACTAAGCATTTTTCAGCTGAAATAATGAATGTAGTCCTCTTAATTCTTGCTTCTAAAGCATACGCAAGCAGAAATTTCAATGTACAATGATGTTTTTAAAAAAACAGTCAAAATGTGCTCCACTCGGGCTGAAAACGCTTGTTTGGGACATGACATTAATGTTGACTATAAATCATAAACTAAGCATTTTTCAGCTGAAATAATGAATGTAGTCCTCTTAATTCTTGCTTCTAAAGCATACGCAAGCAGAAATTTCAATGTACAATGATGTTTTTAAAAAAAACAGTCAAAATGTGCTCCACTCGGGCTGAAAACGCTGTTGGGGACATTTCATTAATGTTGACTACAAATCAAAAACTAAGCATTTTTCAGCTGAAATAATGAATGTAGTCCTCTTAATTCTTGCTTCTAAAGCATTCGCAAGCAGAAATTTCAATGTACAATGATGTTTTTAAAAAAACAGTCAAAATGTGCTCCACTCGGGCTGAAAACGCTGTTGGGGACATTTCATTAATGTTGACTATAAATCATAAACTAAGCATTTTTCAGCTGAAATAATGAATGTAGTCCTCTTAATTCTTGCTTCTAAAGCATACGCAAGCAGAAATTTCAATGTACAATGATGTTTTTAAAAAAACGGTCAAAATGTGCTCCACTCGGGCTGAAAACGCTTGTTTGGGACATTACATTAATGTTGACTATAAATCATAAACTAAGCATTTTTCAGCTGAAATAATGAATGTAGTCCTCTTAATTCTTGCTTCTAAAGCATACGCAAACAGAAATTTCAATGTACAATGATGTTTTTTAAAAAACGGTCAAAATGTGCTCCACTCGGGCTGAAAACGCTTGTTCGGAACATTTCCTTAATGTTGACTATAAATCATAAACTAAGCATTTTTCAGCTGAAATAATGAATGTAGTCCTCTTAATTCTTGCTTCTAAAGCATACGCAAGCAGAAATTTCAATGTACAATGATGTTTTTAAAAAAACGGTCAAAATGTGCTCCACTCGGGCTGAAAACGCTTGTTCGGAACATTTCCTTAATGTTGACTATAAATCATAAACTAAGCATTTTTCAGCTGAAATAATGAATGTAGTCCTCTTAATTCTTGCTTCTAAAGCATACGCAAGCAGAAATTTCAATGTACAATGATGTTTTTAAAAAAAACAGTCAAAATGCGCTCCACTCGGGCTGAAAACGCTGTTGGGGACATTTCATTAATGTTGACTATAAATCATAAACTAAGCATTTTTCAGCTGAAATAATGAATGTAGTCCTCTTAATTCTTGCTTCTAAAGCATACGCAAGCAGAAATTTCAATGTACAATGATGTTTTTAAAAAAACGGTCAAAATGTGCTCCACTCGGGCTGAAAACGCTTGTTCGGAACATTTCCTTAATGTTGACTATAAATCATAAACTAAGCATTTTTCAGCTGAAATAATGAATGTAGTCCTCTTAATTCTTGCTTCTAAAGCATACGCAAGCAGAAATTTCAATGTACAATGATGTTTTTAAAAAAAACAGTCAAAATGTGCTCCACTCGGGCTGAAAACGCTGTTGGGGACATTTCATTAATGTTGACTACAAATCAAAAACTAAGCATTTTTCAGCTGAAATAATGAATGTAGTCCTCTTAATTCTTGCTTCTAAAGCATTCGCAAGCAGACATTTCAATGTACAATGATGTTTTTAAAAAAACAGTCAAAATGTGCTCCACTCGGGCTGAAAACGCTGTTGGGGACATTTCATTAATGTTGACTATAAATCATAAACTAAGCATTTTTCAGCTGAAATAATGAATGTAGTCCTCTTAATTCTTGCTTCTAAAGCATACGCAAGCAGAAATTTCAATGTACAATGATGTTTTTAAAAAAACAGTCAAAATGTGCTCCACTCGGGCTGAAAACGCTTGTTTGGGACATGACATTAATGTTGACTATAAATCATAAACTAAGCATTTTTCAGCTGAAATAATGAATGTAGTCCTCTTAATTCTTGCTTCTAAAGCATACGCAAGCAGAAATTTCAATGTACAATGATGTTTTTAAAAAAAGGGTCAAAATGTGCTCCACTCGGGCTGAAAACGCTTGTTTGGAACATTTCATTAATGTTGACTATAAATCATAAACTAAGCATTTTTCAGCTGAAATAATGAATGTAGTCCTCTTAATTCTCGCTTCTAAAGCATACGCAAGCAGAAATTTCAATGTACAATGATGTTTTTAAAAAAACAGTCAAAATGTGCTCCACTCGGGCTGAAAACGCTTGTTTGGGACATGACATTAATGTTAACTATAAATCATAAACTAAGCATTTTTCAGCTGAAATAATGAATGTAGTCCTCTTAATTCTTGCTTCTAAAGCATACGCAAGCAGAAATTTCAATGTACAATGATGTTTTTAAAAAAAGGGTCAAAATGTGCTCCACTCGGGCTGAAAACGCTTGTTTGGAACATTTCATTAATGTTGACTATAAATCATAAACTAAGCATTTTTCAGCTGAAATAATGAATGTAGTCCTCTTAATTCTTGCTTCTAAAGCATACGCAAGCAGAAATTTCAATGTACAATGATGTTTTTAAAAAAAACAGTCAAAATGTGCTCCACTCGGGCTGAAAACGCTGTTGGGGACATTTCATTAATGTTGACTATAAATCATAAACTAAGCATTTTTCAGCTGAAATAATGAATTTAGTCCTCTTAATTCTTGCTTCTAAAGCATACGCAAGCAGAAATTTCAATGTACAATGATGTTTTTAAAAAAACGGTCAAAATGTGCTCCACTCGGGCTGAAAACGCTTGTTTGGGACATTACATTAATGTTGACTATAAATCATAAACTAAGCATTTTTCAGCTGAAATAATGAATGTAGTCCTCTTAATTCTTGCTTCTAAAGCATACGCAAGCAGAAATTTCAATGTACAATGATGTTTTTAAAAAAAACAGTCAAAATGTGCTCCACTCGGGCTGAAAACGCTGTTGGGGACATTTCATTAATGTTGACTACAAATCAAAAACTAAGCATTTTTCAGCTGAAATAATGAATGTAGTCCTCTTAATTCTTGCTTCTAAAGCATTCGCAAGCAGAAATTTCAATGTACAATGATGTTTTTAAAAAAACAGTCAAAATGTGCTCCACTCGGGCTGAAAACGCTGTTGGGGACATTTCATTAATGTTGACTATAAATCATAAACTAAGCATTTTTCAGCTGAAATAATGAATGTAGTCCTCTTAATTCTTGCTTCTAAAGCATACGCAAGCAGAAATTTCAATGTACAATGATGTTTTTAAAAAAACGGTCAAAATGTGCTCCACTCGGGCTGAAAACGCTTGTTTGGGACATTACATTAATGTTGACTATAAATCATAAACTAAGCATTTTTCAGCTGAAATAATGAATGTAGTCCTCTTAATTCTTGCTTCTAAAGCATACGCAAACAGAAATTTCAATGTACAATGATGTTTTTTAAAAAACGGTCAAAATGTGCTCCACTCGGGCTGAAAACGCTTGTTCGGAACATTTCCTTAATGTTGACTATAAATCATAAACTAAGCATTTTTCAGCTGAAATAATGAATGTAGTCCTCTTAATTCTTGCTTCTAAAGCATACGCAAGCAGAAATTTCAATGTACAATGATGTTTTTAAAAAAACGGTCAAAATGTGCTCCACTCGGGCTGAAAACGCTTGTTCGGAACATTTCCTTAATGTTGACTATAAATCATAAACTAAGCATTTTTCAGCTGAAATAATGAATGTAGTCCTCTTAATTCTTGCTTCTAAAGCATACGCAAGCAGAAATTTCAATGTACAATGATGTTTTTAAAAAAAACAGTCAAAATGCGCTCCACTCGGGCTGAAAACGCTGTTGGGGACATTTCATTAATGTTGACTATAAATCATAAACTAAGCATTTTTCAGCTGAAATAATGAATGTAGTCCTCTTAATTCTTGCTTCTAAAGCATACGCAAGCAGAAATTTCAATGTACAATGATGTTTTTAAAAAAACGGTCAAAATGTGCTCCACTCGGGCTGAAAACGCTTGTTCGGAACATTTCCTTAATGTTGACTATAAATCATAAACTAAGCATTTTTCAGCTGAAATAATGAATGTAGTCCTCTTAATTCTTGCTTCTAAAGCATACGCAAGCAGAAATTTCAATGTACAATGATGTTTTTAAAAAAAACAGTCAAAATGTGCTCCACTCGGGCTGAAAACGCTGTTGGGGACATTTCATTAATGTTGACTACAAATCAAAAACTAAGCATTTTTCAGCTGAAATAATGAATGTAGTCCTCTTAATTCTTGCTTCTAAAGCATTCGCAAGCAGAAATTTCAATGTACAATGATGTTTTTAAAAAAACAGTCAAAATGTGCTCCACTCGGGCTGAAAACGCTGTTGGGGACATTTCATTAATGTTGACTATAAATCATAAACTAAGCATTTTTCAGCTGAAATAATGAATGTAGTCCTCTTAATTCTTGCTTCTAAAGCATACGCAAGCAGAAATTTCAATGTACAATGATGTTTTTAAAAAAACAGTCAAAATGTGCTCCACTCGGGCTGAAAACGCTTGTTTGGGACATGACATTAATGTTGACTATAAATCATAAACTAAGCATTTTTCAGCTGAAATAATGAATGTAGTCCTCTTAATTCTTGCTTCTAAAGCATACGCAAGCAGAAATTTCAATGTACAATGATGTTTTTAAAAAAAGGGTCAAAATGTGCTCCACTCGGGCTGAAAACGCTTGTTTGGAACATTTCATTAATGTTGACTATAAATCATAAACTAAGCATTTTTCAGCTGAAATAATGAATGTAGTCCTCTTAATTCTCGCTTCTAAAGCATACGCAAGCAGAAATTTCAATGTACAATGATGTTTTTAAAAAAACAGTCAAAATGTGCTCCACTCGGGCTGAAAACGCTTGTTTGGGACATGACATTAATGTTAACTATAAATCATAAACTAAGCATTTTTCAGCTGAAATAATGAATGTAGTCCTCTTAATTCTTGCTTCTAAAGCATACGCAAGCAGAAATTTCAATGTACAATGATGTTTTTAAAAAAAGGGTCAAAATGTGCTCCACTCGGGCTGAAAACGCTTGTTTGGAACATTTCATTAATGTTGACTATAAATCATAAACTAAGCATTTTTCAGCTGAAATAATGAATGTAGTCCTCTTAATTCTTGCTTCTAAAGCATACGCAAGCAGAAATTTCAATGTACAATGATGTTTTTAAAAAAACAGTCAAAATGTGCTCCACTCGGGCTGAAAACGCTGTTGGGGACATTTCATTAATGTTGACTATAAATCATAAACTAAGCATTTTTCAGCTGAAATAATGAATGTAGTCCTCTTAATTCTTGCTTCTAAAGCATACGCAAGCAGAAATTTCAATGTACAATGATGTTTTTAAAAAAAACAGTCAAAATGCGCTCCACTCGGGCTGAAAACGCTGTTGGGGACATTTCATTAATGTTGACTATAAATCATAAACTTAGCATTTTTCAGCTGAAAGAATGAATGTAGTCCTCTTAATTCTTGCTTCTAAAGCATACGCAAGCAGAAATTTCAATGTACAATGATGTTTTTAAAAAAACGGTCAAAATGTGCTCCACTCGGGCTGAAAACGCTTGTTCGGAACATTTCCTTAATGTTGACTATAAATCATAAACTAAGCATTTTTCAGCTGAAATAATGAATGTAGTCCTCTTAATTCTTGCTTCTAAAGCATACGCAAGCAGAAATTTCAATGTACAATGATGTTTTTAAAAAAACAGTCAAAATGTGCTCCACTCGGGCTGAAAACGCTTGTTTGGGACATGACATTAATGTTGACTATAAATCATAAACTAAGCATTTTTCAGCTGAAATAATGAATGTAGTCCTCTTAATTCTTGCTTCTAAAGCATACGCAAGCAGAAATTTCAATGTACAATGATGTTTTTAAAAAAAACAGTCAAAATGTGCTCCACTCGGGCTGAAAACGCTGTTGGGGACATTTCATTAATGTTGACTACAAATCAAAAACTAAGCATTTTTCAGCTGAAATAATGAATGTAGTCCTCTTAATTCTTGCTTCTAAAGCATTCGCAAGCAGACATTTCAATGTACAATGATGTTTTTAAAAAAACAGTCAAAATGTGCTCCACTCGGGCTGAAAACGCTGTTGGGGACATTTCATTAATGTTGACTATAAATCATAAACTAAGCATTTTTCAGCTGAAATAATGAATGTAGTCCTCTTAATTCTTGCTTCTAAAGCATACGCAAGCAGAAATTTCAATGTACAATGATGTTTTTAAAAAAACAGTCAAAATGTGCTCCACTCGGGCTGAAAACGCTTGTTTGGGACATGACATTAATGTTGACTATAAATCATAAACTAAGCATTTTTCAGCTGAAATAATGAATGTAGTCCTCTTAATTCTTGCTTCTAAAGCATACGCAAGCAGAAATTTCAATGTACAATGATGTTTTTAAAAAAAGGGTCAAAATGTGCTCCACTCGGGCTGAAAACGCTTGTTTGGAACATTTCATTAATGTTGACTATAAATCATAAACTAAGCATTTTTCAGCTGAAATAATGAATGTAGTCCTCTTAATTCTCGCTTCTAAAGCATACGCAAGCAGAAATTTCAATGTACAATGATGTTTTTAAAAAAACAGTCAAAATGTGCTCCACTCGGGCTGAAAACGCTTGTTTGGGACATGACATTAATGTTAACTATAAATCATAAACTAAGCATTTTTCAGCTGAAATAATGAATGTAGTCCTCTTAATTCTTGCTTCTAAAGCATACGCAAGCAGAAATTTCAATGTACAATGATGTTTTTAAAAAAAGGGTCAAAATGTGCTCCACTCGGGCTGAAAACGCTTGTTTGGAACATTTCATTAATGTTGACTATAAATCATAAACTAAGCATTTTTCAGCTGAAATAATGAATGTAGTCCTCTTAATTCTTGCTTCTAAAGCATACGCAAGCAGAAATTTCAATGTACAATGATGTTTTTAAAAAAAACAGTCAAAATGTGCTCCACTCGGGCTGAAAACGCTGTTGGGGACATTTCATTAATGTTGACTATAAATCATAAACTAAGCATTTTTCAGCTGAAATAATGAATGTAGTCCTCTTAATTCTTGCTTCTAAAGCATACGCAAGCAGAAATTTCAATGTACAATGATGTTTTTAAAAAAACGGTCAAAATGTGCTCCACTCGGGCTGAAAACGCTTGTTTGGGACATTACATTAATGTTGACTATAAATCATAAACTAAGCATTTTTCAGCTGAAATAATGAATGTAGTCCTCTTAATTCTTGCTTCTAAAGCATACGCAAGCAGAAATTTCAATGTACAATGATGTTTTTAAAAAAACAGTCAAAATGTGCTCCACTCGGGCTGAAAACGCTTGTTTGGGACATGACATTAATGTTGACTATAAATCATAAACTAAGCATTTTTCAGCTGAAATAATGAATGTAGTCCTCTTAATTCTTGCTTCTAAAGCATACGCAAGCAGAAATTTCAATGTACAATGATGTTTTTAAAAAAACGGTCAAAATGTGCTCCACTCGGGCTGAAAACGCTTGTTCGGAACATTTCCTTAATGTTGACTATAAATCATAAACTAAGCATTTTTCAGCTGAAATAATGAATGTAGTCCTCTTAATTCTTGCTTCTAAAGCATACGCAAGCAGAAATTTCAATGTACAATGATGTTTTTAAAAAAAACAGTCAAAATGCGCTCCACTCGGGCTGAAAACGCTGTTGGGGACATTTCATTAATGTTGACTATAAATCATAAACTAAGCATTTTTCAGCTGAAATAATGAATGTAGTCCTCTTAATTCTTGCTTCTAAAGCATACGCAAGCAGAAATTTCAATGTACAATGATGTTTTTAAAAAAACGGTCAAAATGTGCTCCACTCGGGCTGAAAACGCTTGTTCGGAACATTTCCTTAATGTTGACTATAAATCATAAACTAAGCATTTTTCAGCTGAAATAATGAATGTAGTCCTCTTAATTCTTGCTTCTAAAGCATACGCAAGCAGAAATTTCAATGTACAATGATGTTTTTAAAAAAAACAGTCAAAATGTGCTCCACTCGGGCTGAAAACGCTGTTGGGGACATTTCATTAATGTTGACTACAAATCAAAAACTAAGCATTTTTCAGCTGAAATAATGAATGTAGTCCTCTTAATTCTTGCTTCTAAAGCATTCGCAAGCAGAAATTTCAATGTACAATGATGTTTTTAAAAAAACAGTCAAAATGTGCTCCACTCGGGCTGAAAACGCTGTTGGGGACATTTCATTAATGTTGACTATAAATCATAAACTAAGCATTTTTCAGCTGAAATAATGAATGTAGTCCTCTTAATTCTTGCTTCTAAAGCATACGCAAGCAGAAATTTCAATGTACAATGATGTTTTTAAAAAAACAGTCAAAATGTGCTCCACTCGGGCTGAAAACGCTTGTTTGGGACATGACATTAATGTTGACTATAAATCATAAACTAAGCATTTTTCAGCTGAAATAATGAATGTAGTCCTCTTAATTCTTGCTTCTAAAGCATACGCAAGCAGAAATTTCAATGTACAATGATGTTTTTAAAAAAAGGGTCAAAATGTGCTCCACTCGGGCTGAAAACGCTTGTTTGGAACATTTCATTAATGTTGACTATAAATCATAAACTAAGCATTTTTCAGCTGAAATAATGAATGTAGTCCTCTTAATTCTCGCTTCTAAAGCATACGCAAGCAGAAATTTCAATGTACAATGATGTTTTTAAAAAAACAGTCAAAATGTGCTCCACTCGGGCTGAAAACGCTTGTTTGGGACATGACATTAATGTTAACTATAAATCATAAACTAAGCATTTTTCAGCTGAAATAATGAATGTAGTCCTCTTAATTCTTGCTTCTAAAGCATACGCAAGCAGAAATTTCAATGTACAATGATGTTTTTAAAAAAAGGGTCAAAATGTGCTCCACTCGGGCTGAAAACGCTTGTTTGGAACATTTCATTAATGTTGACTATAAATCATAAACTAAGCATTTTTCAGCTGAAATAATGAATGTAGTCCTCTTAATTCTTGCTTCTAAAGCATACGCAAGCAGAAATTTCAATGTACAATGATGTTTTTAAAAAAACAGTCAAAATGTGCTCCACTCGGGCTGAAAACGCTGTTGGGGACATTTCATTAATGTTGACTATAAATCATAAACTAAGCATTTTTCAGCTGAAATAATGAATGTAGTCCTCTTAATTCTTGCTTCTAAAGCATACGCAAGCAGAAATTTCAATGTACAATGATGTTTTTAAAAAAAACAGTCAAAATGCGCTCCACTCGGGCTGAAAACGCTGTTGGGGACATTTCATTAATGTTGACTATAAATCATAAACTTAGCATTTTTCAGCTGAAAGAATGAATGTAGTCCTCTTAATTCTTGCTTCTAAAGCATACGCAAGCAGAAATTTCAATGTACAATGATGTTTTTAAAAAAACGGTCAAAATGTGCTCCACTCGGGCTGAAAACGCTTGTTCGGAACATTTCCTTAATGTTGACTATAAATCATAAACTAAGCATTTTTCAGCTGAAATAATGAATGTAGTCCTCTTAATTCTTGCTTCTAAAGCATACGCAAGCAGAAATTTCAATGTACAATGATGTTTTTAAAAAAACAGTCAAAATGTGCTCCACTCGGGCTGAAAACGCTTGTTTGGGACATGACATTAATGTTGACTATAAATCATAAACTAAGCATTTTTCAGCTGAAATAATGAATGTAGTCCTCTTAATTCTTGCTTCTAAAGCATACGCAAGCAGAAATTTCAATGTACAATGATGTTTTTAAAAAAAACAGTCAAAATGTGCTCCACTCGGGCTGAAAACGCTGTTGGGGACATTTCATTAATGTTGACTACAAATCAAAAACTAAGCATTTTTCAGCTGAAATAATGAATGTAGTCCTCTTAATTCTTGCTTCTAAAGCATTCGCAAGCAGAAATTTCAATGTACAATGATGTTTTTAAAAAAACAGTCAAAATGTGCTCCACTCGGGCTGAAAACGCTGTTGGGGACATTTCATTAATGTTGACTATAAATCATAAACTAAGCATTTTTCAGCTGAAATAATGAATGTAGTCCTCTTAATTCTTGCTTCTAAAGCATACGCAAGCAGAAATTTCAATGTACAATGATGTTTTTAAAAAAACGGTCAAAATGTGCTCCACTCGGGCTGAAAACGCTTGTTTGGGACATTACATTAATGTTGACTATAAATCATAAACTAAGCATTTTTCAGCTGAAATAATGAATGTAGTCCTCTTAATTCTTGCTTCTAAAGCATACGCAAACAGAAATTTCAATGTACAATGATGTTTTTTAAAAAACGGTCAAAATGTGCTCCACTCGGGCTGAAAACGCTTGTTCGGAACATTTCCTTAATGTTGACTATAAATCATAAACTAAGCATTTTTCAGCTGAAATAATGAATGTAGTCCTCTTAATTCTTGCTTCTAAAGCATACGCAAGCAGAAATTTCAATGTACAATGATGTTTTTAAAAAAACGGTCAAAATGTGCTCCACTCGGGCTGAAAACGCTTGTTCGGAACATTTCCTTAATGTTGACTATAAATCATAAACTAAGCATTTTTCAGCTGAAATAATGAATGTAGTCCTCTTAATTCTTGCTTCTAAAGCATACGCAAGCAGAAATTTCAATGTACAATGATGTTTTTAAAAAAAACAGTCAAAATGCGCTCCACTCGGGCTGAAAACGCTGTTGGGGACATTTCATTAATGTTGACTATAAATCATAAACTAAGCATTTTTCAGCTGAAATAATGAATGTAGTCCTCTTAATTCTTGCTTCTAAAGCATACGCAAGCAGAAATTTCAATGTACAATGATGTTTTTAAAAAAACGGTCAAAATGTGCTCCACTCGGGCTGAAAACGCTTGTTCGGAACATTTCCTTAATGTTGACTATAAATCATAAACTAAGCATTTTTCAGCTGAAATAATGAATGTAGTCCTCTTAATTCTTGCTTCTAAAGCATACGCAAGCAGAAATTTCAATGTACAATGATGTTTTTAAAAAAAACAGTCAAAATGTGCTCCACTCGGGCTGAAAACGCTGTTGGGGACATTTCATTAATGTTGACTACAAATCAAAAACTAAGCATTTTTCAGCTGAAATAATGAATGTAGTCCTCTTAATTCTTGCTTCTAAAGCATTCGCAAGCAGACATTTCAATGTACAATGATGTTTTTAAAAAAACAGTCAAAATGTGCTCCACTCGGGCTGAAAACGCTGTTGGGGACATTTCATTAATGTTGACTATAAATCATAAACTAAGCATTTTTCAGCTGAAATAATGAATGTAGTCCTCTTAATTCTTGCTTCTAAAGCATACGCAAGCAGAAATTTCAATGTACAATGATGTTTTTAAAAAAACAGTCAAAATGTGCTCCACTCGGGCTGAAAACGCTTGTTTGGGACATGACATTAATGTTGACTATAAATCATAAACTAAGCATTTTTCAGCTGAAATAATGAATGTAGTCCTCTTAATTCTTGCTTCTAAAGCATACGCAAGCAGAAATTTCAATGTACAATGATGTTTTTAAAAAAAGGGTCAAAATGTGCTCCACTCGGGCTGAAAACGCTTGTTTGGAACATTTCATTAATGTTGACTATAAATCATAAACTAAGCATTTTTCAGCTGAAATAATGAATGTAGTCCTCTTAATTCTCGCTTCTAAAGCATACGCAAGCAGAAATTTCAATGTACAATGATGTTTTTAAAAAAACAGTCAAAATGTGCTCCACTCGGGCTGAAAACGCTTGTTTGGGACATGACATTAATGTTAACTATAAATCATAAACTAAGCATTTTTCAGCTGAAATAATGAATGTAGTCCTCTTAATTCTTGCTTCTAAAGCATACGCAAGCAGAAATTTCAATGTACAATGATGTTTTTAAAAAAAGGGTCAAAATGTGCTCCACTCGGGCTGAAAACGCTTGTTTGGAACATTTCATTAATGTTGACTATAAATCATAAACTAAGCATTTTTCAGCTGAAATAATGAATGTAGTCCTCTTAATTCTTGCTTCTAAAGCATACGCAAGCAGAAATTTCAATGTACAATGATGTTTTTAAAAAAAACAGTCAAAATGTGCTCCACTCGGGCTGAAAACGCTGTTGGGGACATTTCATTAATGTTGACTATAAATCATAAACTAAGCATTTTTCAGCTGAAATAATGAATGTAGTCCTCTTAATTCTTGCTTCTAAAGCATACGCAAGCAGAAATTTCAATGTACAATGATGTTTTTAAAAAAACGGTCAAAATGTGCTCCACTCGGGCTGAAAACGCTTGTTTGGGACATTACATTAATGTTGACTATAAATCATAAACTAAGCATTTTTCAGCTGAAATAATGAATGTAGTCCTCTTAATTCTTGCTTCTAAAGCATACGCAAGCAGAAATTTCAATGTACAATGATGTTTTTAAAAAAACAGTCAAAATGTGCTCCACTCGGGCTGAAAACGCTTGTTTGGGACATGACATTAATGTTGACTATAAATCATAAACTAAGCATTTTTCAGCTGAAATAATGAATGTAGTCCTCTTAATTCTTGCTTCTAAAGCATACGCAAGCAGAAATTTCAATGTACAATGATGTTTTTAAAAAAACGGTCAAAATGTGCTCCACTCGGGCTGAAAACGCTTGTTCGGAACATTTCCTTAATGTTGACTATAAATCATAAACTAAGCATTTTTCAGCTGAAATAATGAATGTAGTCCTCTTAATTCTTGCTTCTAAAGCATACGCAAGCAGAAATTTCAATGTACAATGATGTTTTTAAAAAAAACAGTCAAAATGCGCTCCACTCGGGCTGAAAACGCTGTTGGGGACATTTCATTAATGTTGACTATAAATCATAAACTAAGCATTTTTCAGCTGAAATAATGAATGTAGTCCTCTTAATTCTTGCTTCTAAAGCATACGCAAGCAGAAATTTCAATGTACAATGATGTTTTTAAAAAAACGGTCAAAATGTGCTCCACTCGGGCTGAAAACGCTTGTTCGGAACATTTCCTTAATGTTGACTATAAATCATAAACTAAGCATTTTTCAGCTGAAATAATGAATGTAGTCCTCTTAATTCTTGCTTCTAAAGCATACGCAAGCAGAAATTTCAATGTACAATGATGTTTTTAAAAAAAACAGTCAAAATGTGCTCCACTCGGGCTGAAAACGCTGTTGGGGACATTTCATTAATGTTGACTACAAATCAAAAACTAAGCATTTTTCAGCTGAAATAATGAATGTAGTCCTCTTAATTCTTGCTTCTAAAGCATTCGCAAGCAGACATTTCAATGTACAATGATGTTTTTAAAAAAACAGTCAAAATGTGCTCCACTCGGGCTGAAAACGCTGTTGGGGACATTTCATTAATGTTGACTATAAATCATAAACTAAGCATTTTTCAGCTGAAATAATGAATGTAGTCCTCTTAATTCTTGCTTCTAAAGCATACGCAAGCAGAAATTTCAATGTACAATGATGTTTTTAAAAAAACAGTCAAAATGTGCTCCACTCGGGCTGAAAACGCTTGTTTGGGACATGACATTAATGTTGACTATAAATCATAAACTAAGCATTTTTCAGCTGAAATAATGAATGTAGTCCTCTTAATTCTTGCTTCTAAAGCATACGCAAGCAGAAATTTCAATGTACAATGATGTTTTTAAAAAAAGGGTCAAAATGTGCTCCACTCGGGCTGAAAACGCTTGTTTGGAACATTTCATTAATGTTGACTATAAATCATAAACTAAGCATTTTTCAGCTGAAATAATGAATGTAGTCCTCTTAATTCTCGCTTCTAAAGCATACGCAAGCAGAAATTTCAATGTACAATGATGTTTTTAAAAAAACAGTCAAAATGTGCTCCACTCGGGCTGAAAACGCTTGTTTGGGACATGACATTAATGTTAACTATAAATCATAAACTAAGCATTTTTCAGCTGAAATAATGAATGTAGTCCTCTTAATTCTTGCTTCTAAAGCATACGCAAGCAGAAATTTCAATGTACAATGATGTTTTTAAAAAAAGGGTCAAAATGTGCTCCACTCGGGCTGAAAACGCTTGTTTGGAACATTTCATTAATGTTGACTATAAATCATAAACTAAGCATTTTTCAGCTGAAATAATGAATGTAGTCCTCTTAATTCTTGCTTCTAAAGCATACGCAAGCAGAAATTTCAATGTACAATGATGTTTTTAAAAAAAACAGTCAAAATGTGCTCCACTCGGGCTGAAAACGCTGTTGGGGACATTTCATTAATGTTGACTATAAATCATAAACTAAGCATTTTTCAGCTGAAATAATGAATGTAGTCCTCTTAATTCTTGCTTCTAAAGCATACGCAAGCAGAAATTTCAATGTACAATGATGTTTTTAAAAAAACGGTCAAAATGTGCTCCACTCGGGCTGAAAACGCTTGTTTGGGACATTACATTAATGTTGACTATAAATCATAAACTAAGCATTTTTCAGCTGAAATAATGAATGTAGTCCTCTTAATTCTTGCTTCTAAAGCATACGCAAGCAGAAATTTCAATGTACAATGATGTTTTTAAAAAAACAGTCAAAATGTGCTCCACTCGGGCTGAAAACGCTTGTTTGGGACATGACATTAATGTTGACTATAAATCATAAACTAAGCATTTTTCAGCTGAAATAATGAATGTAGTCCTCTTAATTCTTGCTTCTAAAGCATACGCAAGCAGAAATTTCAATGTACAATGATGTTTTTAAAAAAACGGTCAAAATGTGCTCCACTCGGGCTGAAAACGCTTGTTCGGAACATTTCCTTAATGTTGACTATAAATCATAAACTAAGCATTTTTCAGCTGAAATAATGAATGTAGTCCTCTTAATTCTTGCTTCTAAAGCATACGCAAGCAGAAATTTCAATGTACAATGATGTTTTTAAAAAAAACAGTCAAAATGCGCTCCACTCGGGCTGAAAACGCTGTTGGGGACATTTCATTAATGTTGACTATAAATCATAAACTAAGCATTTTTCAGCTGAAATAATGAATGTAGTCCTCTTAATTCTTGCTTCTAAAGCATACGCAAGCAGAAATTTCAATGTACAATGATGTTTTTAAAAAAACGGTCAAAATGTGCTCCACTCGGGCTGAAAACGCTTGTTCGGAACATTTCCTTAATGTTGACTATAAATCATAAACTAAGCATTTTTCAGCTGAAATAATGAATGTAGTCCTCTTAATTCTTGCTTCTAAAGCATACGCAAGCAGAAATTTCAATGTACAATGATGTTTTTAAAAAAAACAGTCAAAATGTGCTCCACTCGGGCTGAAAACGCTGTTGGGGACATTTCATTAATGTTGACTACAAATCAAAAACTAAGCATTTTTCAGCTGAAATAATGAATGTTGTCCTCTTAATTCTTGCTTCTAAAGCATTCGCAAGCAGAAATTTCAATGTACAATGATGTTTTTAAAAAAACAGTCAAAATGTGCTCCACTCGGGCTGAAAACGCTGTTGGGGACATTTCATTAATGTTGACTATAAATCATAAACTAAGCATTTTTCAGCTGAAATAATGAATGTAGTCCTCTTAATTCTTGCTTCTAAAGCATACGCAAGCAGAAATTTCAATGTACAATGATGTTTTTAAAAAAAACAGTCAAAATGTGCTCCACTCGGGCTGAAAACGCTTGTTTGGGACATGACATTAATGTTGACTATAAATCATAAACTAAGCATTTTTCAGCTGAAATAATGAATGTAGTCCTCTTAATTCTTGCTTCTAAAGCATACGCAAGCAGAAATTTCAATGTACAATGATGTTTTTAAAAAAAGGGTCAAAATGTGCTCCACTCGGGCTGAAAACGCTTGTTTGGAACATTTCATTAATGTTGACTATAAATCATAAACTAAGCATTTTTCAGCTGAAATAATGAATGTAGTCCTCTTAATTCTCGCTTCTAAAGCATACGCAAGCAGAAATTTCAATGTACAATGATGTTTTTAAAAAAACAGTCAAAATGTGCTCCACTCGGGCTGAAAACGCTTGTTTGGGACATGACATTAATGTTAACTATAAATCATAAACTAAGCATTTTTCAGCTGAAATAATGAATGTAGTCCTCTTAATTCTTGCTTCTAAAGCATACGCAAGCAGAAATTTCAATGTACAATGATGTTTTTAAAAAAAGGGTCAAAATGTGCTCCACTCGGGCTGAAAACGCTTGTTTGGAACATTTCATTAATGTTGACTATAAATCATAAACTAAGCATTTTTCAGCTGAAATAATGAATGTAGTCCTCTTAATTCTTGCTTCTAAAGCATACGCAAGCAGAAATTTCAATGTACAATGATGTTTTTAAAAAAAACAGTCAAAATGTGCTCCACTCGGGCTGAAAACGCTGTTGGGGACATTTCATTAATGTTGACTATAAATCAAAAACTAAGCATTTTTCAGCTGAAATAATGAATGTAGTCCTCTTAATTCTTGCTTCTAAAGCATACGCAAGCAGAAATTTCAATGTACAATGATGTTTTTAAAAAAACAGTCAAAATGTGCTCCACTCGGGCTGAAAACGCTGTTGGGGACATTTCATTAATGTTGACTATAAATCATAAACTAAGCATTTTTCAGCTGAAATAATGAATGTAGTCCTCTTAATTCTTGCTTCTAAAGCATACGCAAGCAGAAATTTCAATGTACAATGATGTTTTTAAAAAAACGGTCAAAATGTGCTCCACTCGGGCTGAAAACGCTTGTTTGGGACATTACATTAATGTTGACTATAAATCATAAACTAAGCATTTTTCAGCTGAAATAATGAATGTAGTCCTCTTAATTCTTGCTTCTAAAGCATACGCAAACAGAAATTTCAATGTACAATGATGTTTTTTAAAAAACGGTCAAAATGTGCTCCACTCGGGCTGAAAACGCTTGTTCGGAACATTTCCTTAATGTTGACTATAAATCATAAACTAAGCATTTTTCAGCTGAAATAATGAATGTAGTCCTCTTAATTCTTGCTTCTAAAGCATTCGCAAGCAGAAATTTCAATGTACAATGATGTTTTTAAAAAAAACAGTCAAAATGCGCTCCACTCGGGCTGAAAACGCTGTTGGGGACATTTCATTAATGTTGACTACAAATCAAAAACTAAGCATTTTTCAGCTGAAATAATGAATGTAGTCCTCTTAATTCTTGCTTCTAAAGCATACGCAAGCAGAAATTTCAATGTACAATGATGTTTTTAAAAAAAGGGTCAAAATGTGCTCCACTCGGGCTGAAAACGCTTGTTTGGAACATTTCATTAATGTTGACTATAAATCATAAACTAAGCATTTTTCAGCTGAAATAATGAATGTAGTCCTCTTAATTCTTGCTTCCAAAGCATACGCAAGCAGAAATTTCAATGTACAATGATGTTTTTAAAAAAAACAGTCAAAATGTGCTCCACTCGGGCTGAAAACGCTGTTGGGGACATTTCATTAATGTTGACTACAAATCAAAAACTAAGCATTTTTTCAGCTGAAATAATGAATGTAGTCCTCTTAATTCTTGCTTCTAAAGCATACGCAAGCAGAAATTTCAATGTACAATGATGTTTTTAAAAAAAACAGTCAAAATGCGCTCCACTCGGGCTGAAAACGCTGTTGGGGACATTTCATTAATGTTGACTATAAATCATAAACTAAGCATTTTTCAGCTGAAATAATGAATGTAGTCCTCTTAATTCTTGCTTCTTAAGCATACGCAAGCAGAAATTTCAATGTACAATGATGTTTTTAAAAAAACGGTCAAAATGTGCTCCACTCGGGCTGAAAACGCTTGTTTGGGACATTACATTAATGTTGACTATAAATCATAAACTAAGCATTTTTCAGCTGAAATAATGAATGTAGTCCTCTTAATTCTTGCTTCTAAAGCATACGCAAGCAGAAATTTCAATGTACAATGATGTTTTTAAAAAAACAGTCAAAATGTGCTCCACTCGGGCTGAAAACGCTTGTTTGGGACATGACATTAATGTTGACTATAAATCATAAACTAAGCATTTTTCAGCTGAAATAATGAATGTAGTCCTCTTAATTCTTGCTTCTAAAGCATACGCAAGCAGAAATTTCAATGTACAATGATGTTTTTAAAAAAACAGTCAAAATGTGCTCCACTCGGGCTGAAAACGCTTGTTCGGAACATTTCCTTAATGTTGACTATAAATCATAAACTAAGCATTTTTCAGCTGAAATAATGAATGTAGTCCTCTTAATTCTTGCTTCTAAAGCATACGCAAGCAGAAATTTCAATGTACAATGATGTTTTTAAAAAAAACAGTCAAAATGCGCTCCACTCGGGCTGAAAACGCTGTTGGGGACATTTCATTAATGTTGACTATAAATCATAAACTAAGCATTTTTCAGCTGAAATAATGAATGTAGTCCTCTTAATTCTTGCTTCTAAAGCATACGCAAGCAGAAATTTCAATGTACAATGATGTTTTTAAAAAAACGGTCAAAATGTGCTCCACTCGGGCTGAAAACGCTTGTTCGGAACATTTCCTTAATGTTGACTATAAATCATAAACTAAGCATTTTTCAGCTGAAATAATGAATGTAGTCCTCTTAATTCTTGCTTCTAAAGCATACGCAAGCAGAAATTTCAATGTACAATGATGTTTTTAAAAAAAACAGTCAAAATGTGCTCCACTCGGGCTGAAAACGCTGTTGGGGACATTTCATTAATGTTGACTACAAATCAAAAACTAAGCATTTTTCAGCTGAAATAATGAATGTAGTCCTCTTAATTCTTGCTTCTAAAGCATTCGCAAGCAGAAATTTCAATGTACAATGATGTTTTTAAAAAAACAGTCAAAATGTGCTCCACTCGGGCTGAAAACGCTGTTGGGGACATTTCATTAATGTTGACTATAAATCATAAACTAAGCATTTTTCAGCTGAAATAATGAATGTAGTCCTCTTAATTCTTGCTTCTAAAGCATACGCAAGCAGAAATTTCAATGTACAATGATGTTTTTAAAAAAACGGTCAAAATGTGCTCCACTCGGGCTGAAAACGCTTGTTTGGGACATTACATTAATGTTGACTATAAATCATAAACTAAGCATTTTTCAGCTGAAATAATGAATGTAGTCCTCTTAATTCTTGCTTCTAAAGCATACGCAAACAGAAATTTCAATGTACAATGATGTTTTTTAAAAAACGGTCAAAATGCTCCACTCGGGCTGAAAACGCTTGTTCGGAACATTTCCTTAATGTTGACTATAAATCATAAACTAAGCATTTTTCAGCTGAAATAATGAATGTAGTCCTCTTAATTCTTGCTTCTAAAGCATACGCAAGCAGAAATTTCAATGTACAATGATGTTTTTAAAAAAACGGTCAAAATGTGCTCCACTCGGGCTGAAAACGCTTGTTTGGAACATTTCATTAATGTTGACTATAAATCATAAACTAAGCATTTTTCAGCTGAAATAATGAATGTAGTCCTCTTAATTCTTGCTTCTAAAGCATACGCAAGCAGAAATTTCAATGTACAATGATGTTTTTAAAAAAACAGTCAAAATGTGCTCCACTCGGGCTGAAAACGCTGTTGGGGACATTTCATTAATGTTGACTATAAATCATAAACTAAGCATTTTTCAGCTGAAATAATGAATGTAGTCCTCTTAATTCTTGCTTCTAAAGCATACGCAAGCAGAAATTTCAATGTACAATGATGTTTTTAAAAAAAGGGTCAAAATGTGCTCCACTCGGGCTGAAAACGCTTGTTTGGAACATTTCATTAATGTTGACTATAAATCATAAACTAAGCATTTTTCAGCTGAAATAATGAATGTAGTCCTCTTAATTCTTGCTTCTAAAGCATACGCAAGCAGAAATTTCAATGTACAATGATGTTTTTAAAAAAACAGTCAAAATGTGCTCCACTCGGGCTGAAAACGCTTGTTTGGGACATGACATTAATGTTGACTATAAATCATAAACTAAGCATTTTTCAGCTGAAATAATGAATGTAGTCCTCTTAATTCTTGCTTCTAAAGCATACGCAAGCAGAAATTTCAATGTACAATGATGTTTTTAAAAAAAGGGTCAAAATGTGCTCCACTCGGGCTGAAAACGCTTGTTTGGAACATTTCCTTAATGTTGACTATAAATCATAAACTAAGCATTTTTCAGCTGAAATAATGAATGTAGTCCTCTTAATTCTTGCTTCTAAAGCATACGCAAGCAGAAATTTCAATGTACAATGATGTTTTTAAAAAAACAGTCAAAATGTGCTCCACTCGGGCTGAAAACGCTTGTTTGGGACATGACATTAATGTTGACTATAAATCATAAACTAAGCATTTTTCAGCTGAAATAATGAATGTAGTCCTCTTAATTCTTGCTTCTAAAGCATACGCAAGCAGAAATTTCAATGTACAATGATGTTTTTAAAAAAACAGTCAAAATGTGCTCCACTCGGGCTGAAAACGCTGTTGGGGACATTTCATTAATGTTGACTATAAATCATAAACTAAGCATTTTTCAGCTGAAATAATGAATGTAGTCCTCTTAATTCTTGCTTCTAAAGCATACGCAAGCAGAAATTTCAATGTACAATGATGTTTTTAAAAAAACAGTCAAAATGTGCTCCACTCGGGCTGAAAACGCTGTTGGGGACATTTCATTAATGTTGACTATAAATCATAAACTAAGCATTTTTCAGCTGAAATAATGAATGTAGTCCTCTTAATTCTTGCTTCTAAAGCATACGCAAGCAGAAATTTCAATGTACAATGATGTTTTTAAAAAAACAGTCAAAATGTGCTCCACTCTGGCTGAAAACGCTTGTTTGGGACATTACATTAATGTTGACTATAAATCATAAACTAAGCATTTTTCAGCTGAAATAATGAATGTAGTCCTCTTAATTCTTGCTTCTAAAGCATACGCAAACAGAAATTTCAATGTACAATGATGTTTTTAAAAAAACGGTCAAAATGTGCTCCACTCGGGCTGAAAACGCTTGTTCGGAACATTTCCTTAATGTTGACTATAAATCATAAACTAAGCATTTTTCAGCTGAAATAATGAATGTAGTCCTCTTAATTCTTGCTTCTAAAGCATACGCAAGCAGAAATTTCAATGTACAATGATGTTTTTAAAAAAAGGGTCAAAATGTGCTCCACTCGGGCTGAAAACGCTTGTTTGGAACATTTCATTAATGTTGACTATAAATCATAAACTAAGCATTTTTCAGCTGAAATAATGAATGTAGTCCTCTTAATTCTTGCTTCTAAAGCATACGCAAGCAGAAATTTCAATGTACAATGATGTTTTTAAAAAAACGGTCAAAATGTGCTCCACTCGGGCTGAAAACGCTTGTTTGGGACATGACATTAATGTTGACTATAAATCATAAACTAAGCATTTTTCAGCTGAAATAATGAATGTAGTCCTCTTAAATCTTGCTTCTAAAGCATACGCAAGCAGAAATTTCAATGTACAATGATGTTTTTAAAAAAAACAGTCAAAATGCGCTCCACTCGGGCTGAAAACGCTGTTGGGGACATTTCATTAATGTTGACTATAAATCATAAACTTAGCATTTTTCAGCTGAAAGAATGAATGTAGTCCTCTTAATTCTTGCTTCTAAAGCATACGCAAGCAGAAATTTCAATGTACAATGATGTTTTTAAAAAAACGGTCAAAATGTGCTCCACTCGGGCTGAAAACGCTTGTTCGGAACATTTCCTTAATGTTGACTATAAATCATAAACTAAGCATTTTTCAGCTGAAATAATGAATGTAGTCCTCTTAATTCTTGCTTCTAAAGCATACGCAAGCAGAAATTTCAATGTACAATGATGTTTTTAAAAAAACAGTCAAAATGTGCTCCACTCGGGCTGAAAACGCTTGTTTGGGACATGACATTAATGTTGACTATAAATCATAAACTAAGCATTTTTCAGCTGAAATAATGAATGTAGTCCTCTTAATTCTTGCTTCTAAAGCATACGCAAGCAGAAATTTCAATGTACAATGATGTTTTTAAAAAAAACAGTCAAAATGTGCTCCACTCGGGCTGAAAACGCTGTTGGGGACATTTCATTAATGTTGACTACAAATCAAAAACTAAGCATTTTTCAGCTGAAATAATGAATGTAGTCCTCTTAATTCTTGCTTCTAAAGCATTCGCAAGCAGAAATTTCAATGTACAATGATGTTTTTAAAAAAACAGTCAAAATGTGCTCCACTCGGGCTGAAAACGCTGTTGGGGACATTTCATTAATGTTAACTATAAATCATAAACTAAGCATTTTTCAGCTGAAATAATGAATGTAGTCCTCTTAATTCTTGCTTCTAAAGCATACGCAAGCAGAAATTTCAATGTACAATGATGTTTTTAAAAAAACGGTCAAAATGTGCTCCACTCGGGCTGAAAACGCTTGTTTGGGACATTACATTAATGTTGACTATAAATCATAAACTAAGCATTTTTCAGCTGAAATAATGAATGTAGTCCTCTTAATTCTTGCTTCTAAAGCATACGCAAACAGAAATTTCAATGTACAATGATGTTTTTTAAAAAACGGTCAAAATGTGCTCCACTCGGGCTGAAAACGCTTGTTCGGAACATTTCCTTAATGTTGACTATAAATCATAAACTAAGCATTTTTCAGCTGAAATAATGAATGTAGTCCTCTTAATTCTTGCTTCTAAAGCATACGCAAGCAGAAATTTCAATGTACAATGATGTTTTTAAAAAAAACAGTCAAAATGCGCTCCACTCGGGCTGAAAACGCTGTTGGGGACATTTCATTAATGTTGACTACAAATCAAAAACTAAGCATTTTTCAGCTGAAATAATGAATGTAGTCCTCTTAATTCTTGCTTCTAAAGCATTCGCAAGCAGAAATTTCAATGTACAATGATGTTTTTAAAAAAAGGGTCAAAATGTGCTCCACTCGGGCTGAAAACGCTTGTTTGGAACATTTCATTAATGTTGACTATAAATCATAAACTAAGCATTTTTCAGCTGAAATAATGAATGTAGTCCTCTTAATTCTTGCTTCTAAAGCATACGCAAGCAGAAATTTCAATGTACAATGATGTTTTTAAAAAAACGGTCAAAATGTGCTCCACTCGGGCTGAAAACGCTTGTTTGGGACATGACATTAATGTTGACTATAAATCATAAACTAAGCATTTTTCAGCTGAAATAATGAATGTAGTCCTCTTAATTCTTGCTTCTAAAGCATACGCAAACAGAAATTTCAATGTACAATGATGTTTTTTAAAAAACGGTCAAAATGTGCTCCACTCGGGCTGAAAACGCTTGTTCGGAACATTTCCTTAATGTTGACTATAAATCATAAACTAAGCATTTTTCAGCTGAAATAATGAATGTAGTCCTCTTAATTCTTGCTTCTAAAGCATACGCAAGCAGAAATTTCAATGTACAATGATGTTTTTAAAAAAACGGTCAAAATGTGCTCCACTCGGGCTGAAAACGCTTGTTCGGAACATTTCCTTAATGTTGACTATAAATCATAAACTAAGCATTTTTCAGCTGAAATAATGAATGTAGTCCTCTTAATTCTTGCTTCTAAAGCATACGCAAGCAGAAATTTCAATGTACAATGATGTTTTTAAAAAAAACAGTCAAAATGTGCTCCACTCGGGCTGAAAACGCTTGTTTGGAACATTTCATTAATGTTGACTATAAATCATAAACTAAGCATTTTTCAGCTGAAATAATGAATGTAGTCCTCTTAATTCTTGCTTCTAAAGCATACACAAGCAGAAATTTCAATGTACAATGATGTTTTTAAAAAAACAGTCAAAATGTGCTCCACTCGGGCTGAAAACGCTGTTGGGGACATTTCATTAATGTTGACTATAAATCAAAAACTAAGCATTTTTCAGCTGAAATAATGAATGTAGTCCTCTTAATTCTTGCTTCTAAAGCATACGCAAGCAGAAATTTCAATGTACAATGATGTTTTTAAAAAAACGGTCAAAATGTGCTCCACTCGGGCTGAAAACGCTTGTTTGGGACATTACATTAATGTTGACTATAAATCATAAACTAAGCATTTTTCAGCTGAAATAATGAATGTAGTCCTCTTAATTCTTGCTTCTAAAGCATACGCAAACAGAAATTTCAATGTACAATGATGTTTTTTAAAAAACGGTCAAAATGTGCTCCACTCGGGCTGAAAACGCTTGTTCGGAACATTTCCTTAATGTTGACTATAAATCATAAACTAAGCATTTTTCAGCTGAAATAATGAATGTAGTCCTCTTAATTCTTGCTTCTAAAGCATACGCAAGCAGAAATTTCAATGTACAATGATGTTTTTAAAAAAAACAGTCAAAATGCGCTCCACTCGGGCTGAAAACGCTGTTGGGGACATTTCATTAATGTTGACTACAAATCAAAAACTAAGCATTTTTCAGCTGAAATAATGAATGTAGTCCTCTTAATTCTTGCTTCTAAAGCATACGCAAGCAGAAATTTCAATGTACAATGATGTTTTTAAAAAAAGGGTCAAAATGTGCTCCACTCGGGCTGAAAACGCTTGTTTGGAACATTTCATTAATGTTGACTATAAATCATAAACTAAGCATTTTTCAGCTGAAATAATGAATGTAGTCCTCTTAATTCTTGCTTCCAAAGCATACGCAAGCAGAAATTTCAATGTACAATGATGTTTTTAAAAAAAACAGTCAAAATGTGCTCCACTCGGGCTGAAAACGCTGTTGGGGACATTTCATTAATGTTGACTACAAATCAAAAACTAAGCATTTTTTCAGCTGAAATAATGAATGTAGTCCTCTTAATTCTTGCTTCTAAAGCATACGCAAGCAGAAATTTCAATGTACAATGATGTTTTTAAAAAAAACAGTCAAAATGCGCTCCACTCGGGCTGAAAACGCTGTTGGGGACATTTCATTAATGTTGACTATAAATCATAAACTAAGCATTTTTCAGCTGAAATAATGAATGTAGTCCTCTTAATTCTTGCTTCTTAAGCATACGCAAGCAGAAATTTCAATGTACAATGATGTTTTTAAAAAAACGGTCAAAATGTGCTCCACTCGGGCTGAAAACGCTTGTTTGGGACATTACATTAATGTTGACTATAAATCATAAACTAAGCATTTTTCAGCTGAAATAATGAATGTAGTCCTCTTAATTCTTGCTTCTAAAGCATACGCAAGCAGAAATTTCAATGTACAATGATGTTTTTAAAAAAACAGTCAAAATGTGCTCCACTCGGGCTGAAAACGCTTGTTTGGGACATGACATTAATGTTGACTATAAATCATAAACTAAGCATTTTTCAGCTGAAATAATGAATGTAGTCCTCTTAATTCTTGCTTCTAAAGCATACGCAAGCAGAAATTTCAATGTACAATGATGTTTTTAAAAAAACGGTCAAAATGTGCTCCACTCGGGCTGAAAACGCTTGTTCGGAACATTTCCTTAATGTTGACTATAAATCATAAACTAAGCATTTTTCAGCTGAAATAATGAATGTAGTCCTCTTAATTCTTGCTTCTAAAGCATACGCAAGCAGAAATTTCAATGTACAATGATGTTTTTAAAAAAAACAGTCAAAATGCGCTCCACTCGGGCTGAAAACGCTGTTGGGGACATTTCATTAATGTTGACTATAAATCATAAACTAAGCATTTTTCAGCTGAAATAATGAATGTAGTCCTCTTAATTCTTGCTTCTAAAGCATACGCAAGCAGAAATTTCAATGTACAATGATGTTTTTAAAAAAACGGTCAAAATGTGCTCCACTCGGGCTGAAAACGCTTGTTCGGAACATTTCCTTAATGTTGACTATAAATCATAAACTAAGCATTTTTCAGCTGAAATAATGAATGTAGTCCTCTTAATTCTTGCTTCTAAAGCATACGCAAGCAGAAATTTCAATGTACAATGATGTTTTTAAAAAAAACAGTCAAAATGTGCTCCACTCGGGCTGAAAACGCTGTTGGGGACATTTCATTAATGTTGACTACAAATCAAAAACTAAGCATTTTTCAGCTGAAATAATGAATGTAGTCCTCTTAATTCTTGCTTCTAAAGCATTCGCAAGCAGAAATTTCAATGTACAATGATGTTTTTAAAAAAACAGTCAAAATGTGCTCCACTCGGGCTGAAAACGCTGTTGGGGACATTTCATTAATGTTGACTATAAATCATAAACTAAGCATTTTTCAGCTGAAATAATGAATGTAGTCCTCTTAATTCTTGCTTCTAAAGCATACGCAAGCAGAAATTTCAATGTACAATGATGTTTTTAAAAAAACGGTCAAAATGTGCTCCACTCGGGCTGAAAACGCTTGTTTGGGACATTACATTAATGTTGACTATAAATCATAAACTAAGCATTTTTCAGCTGAAATAATGAATGTAGTCCTCTTAATTCTTGCTTCTAAAGCATACGCAAACAGAAATTTCAATGTACAATGATGTTTTTTAAAAAACGGTCAAAATGCTCCACTCGGGCTGAAAACGCTTGTTCGGAACATTTCCTTAATGTTGACTATAAATCATAAACTAAGCATTTTTCAGCTGAAATAATGAATGTAGTCCTCTTAATTCTTGCTTCTAAAGCATACGCAAGCAGAAATTTCAATGTACAATGATGTTTTTAAAAAAACGGTCAAAATGTGCTCCACTCGGGCTGAAAACGCTTGTTTGGAACATTTCATTAATGTTGACTATAAATCATAAACTAAGCATTTTTCAGCTGAAATAATGAATGTAGTCCTCTTAATTCTTGCTTCTAAAGCATACGCAAGCAGAAATTTCAATGTACAATGATGTTTTTAAAAAAACAGTCAAAATGTGCTCCACTCGGGCTGAAAACGCTGTTGGGGACATTTCATTAATGTTGACTATAAATCATAAACTAAGCATTTTTCAGCTGAAATAATGAATGTAGTCCTCTTAATTCTTGCTTCTAAAGCATACGCAAGCAGAAATTTCAATGTACAATGATGTTTTTAAAAAAAACAGTCAAAATGCGCTCCACTCGGGCTGAAAACGCTGTTGGGGACATTTCATTAATGTTGACTATAAATCATAAACTTAGCATTTTTCAGCTGAAAGAATGAATGTAGTCCTCTTAATTCTTGCTTCTAAAGCATACGCAAGCAGAAATTTCAATGTACAATGATGTTTTTAAAAAAACGGTCAAAATGTGCTCCACTCGGGCTGAAAACGCTTGTTCGGAACATTTCCTTAATGTTGACTATAAATCATAAACTAAGCATTTTTCAGCTGAAATAATGAATGTAGTCCTCTTAATTCTTGCTTCTAAAGCATACGCAAGCAGAAATTTCAATGTACAATGATGTTTTTAAAAAAACAGTCAAAATGTGCTCCACTCGGGCTGAAAACGCTTGTTTGGGACATGACATTAATGTTGACTATAAATCATAAACTAAGCATTTTTCAGCTGAAATAATGAATGTAGTCCTCTTAATTCTTGCTTCTAAAGCATACGCAAGCAGAAATTTCAATGTACAATGATGTTTTCAAAAAAAACAGTCAAAATGTGCTCCACTCGGGCTGAAAACGCTGTTGGGGACATTTCATTAATGTTGACTACAAATCAAAAACTAAGCATTTTTCAGCTGAAATAATGAATGTAGTCCTCTTAATTCTTGCTTCTAAAGCATTCGCAAGCAGAAATTTCAATGTACAATGATGTTTTTAAAAAAACAGTCAAAATGTGCTCCACTCGGGCTGAAAACGCTGTTGGGGACATTTCATTAATGTTGACTATAAATCATAAACTAAGCATTTTTCAGCTGAAATAATGAATGTAGTCCTCTTAATTCTTGCTTCTAAAGCATACGCAAGCAGAAATTTCAATGTACAATGATGTTTTTAAAAAAACGGTCAAAATGTGCTCCACTCGGGCTGAAAACGCTTGTTTGGGACATTACATTAATGTTGACTATAAATCATAAACTAAGCATTTTTCAGCTGAAATAATGAATGTAGTCCTCTTAATTCTTGCTTCTAAAGCATACGCAAACAGAAATTTCAATGTACAATGATGTTTTTTAAAAAACGGTCAAAATGTGCTCCACTCGGGCTGAAAACGCTTGTTCGGAACATTTCCTTAATGTTGACTATAAATCATAAACTAAGCATTTTTCAGCTGAAATAATGAATGTAGTCCTCTTAATTCTTGCTTCTAAAGCATACGCAAGCAGAAATTTCAATGTACAATGATGTTTTTAAAAAAAACAGTCAAAATGCGCTCCACTCGGGCTGAAAACGCTGTTGGGGACATTTCATTAATGTTGACTACAAATCAAAAACTAAGCATTTTTCAGCTGAAATAATGAATGTAGTCCTCTTAATTCTTGCTTCTAAAGCATTCGCAAGCAGAAATTTCAATGTACAATGATGTTTTTAAAAAAAGGGTCAAAATGTGCTCCACTCGGGCTGAAAACGCTTGTTTGGAACATTTCATTAATGTTGACTATAAATCATAAACTAAGCATTTTTCAGCTGAAATAATGAATGTAGTCCTCTTAATTCTTGCTTCTAAAGCATACGCAAGCAGAAATTTCAATGTACAATGATGTTTTTAAAAAAACGGTCAAAATGTGCTCCACTCGGGCTGAAAACGCTTGTTTGGGACATGACATTAATGTTGACTATAAATCATAAACTAAGCATTTTTCAGCTGAAATAATGAATGTAGTCCTCTTAATTCTTGCTTCTAAAGCATACGCAAACAGAAATTTCAATGTACAATGATGTTTTTTAAAAAACGGTCAAAATGTGCTCCACTCGGGCTGAAAACGCTTGTTCGGAACATTTCCTTAATGTTGACTATAAATCATAAACTAAGCATTTTTCAGCTGAAATAATGAATGTAGTCCTCTTAATTCTTGCTTCTAAAGCATACGCAAGCAGAAATTTCAATGTACAATGATGTTTTTAAAAAAACGGTCAAAATGTGCTCCACTCGGGCTGAAAACGCTTGTTCGGAACATTTCCTTAATGTTGACTATAAATCATAAACTAAGCATTTTTCAGCTGAAATAATGAATGTAGTCCTCTTAATTCTTGCTTCTAAAGCATACGCAAGCAGAAATTTCAATGTACAATGATGTTTTTAAAAAAAACAGTCAAAATGTGCTCCACTCGGGCTGAAAACGCTTGTTTGGAACATTTCATTAATGTTGACTATAAATCATAAACTAAGCATTTTTCAGCTGAAATAATGAATGTAGTCCTCTTAATTCTTGCTTCTAAAGCATACACAAGCAGAAATTTCAATGTACAATGATGTTTTTAAAAAAACAGTCAAAATGTGCTCCACTCGGGCTGAAAACGCTGTTGGGGACATTTCATTAATGTTGACTATAAATCATAAACTAAGCATTTTTCAGCTGAAATAATGAATGTAGTCCTCTTAATTCTTGCTTCTTAAGCATACGCAAGCAGAAATTTCAATGTACAATGATGTTTTTAAAAAAACGGTCAAAATGTGCTCCACTCGGGCTGAAAACGCTTGTTTGGGACATTACATTAATGTTGACTATAAATCATAAACTAAGCATTTTTCAGCTGAAATAATGAATGTAGTCCTCTTAATTCTTGCTTCTAAAGCATACGCAAGCAGAAATTTCAATGTACAATGATGTTTTTAAAAAAACAGTCAAAATGTGCTCCACTCGGGCTGAAAACGCTTGTTTGGGACATGACATTAATGTTGACTATAAATCATAAACTAAGCATTTTTCAGCTGAAATAATGAATGTAGTCCTCTTAATTCTTGCTTCTAAAGCATACGCAAGCAGAAATTTCAATGTACAATGATGTTTTTAAAAAAACGGTCAAAATGTGCTCCACTCGGGCTGAAAACGCTTGTTCGGAACATTTCCTTAATGTTGACTATAAATCATAAACTAAGCATTTTTCAGCTGAAATAATGAATGTAGTCCTCTTAATTCTTGCTTCTAAAGCATACGCAAGCAGAAATTTCAATGTACAATGATGTTTTTAAAAAAAACAGTCAAAATGCGCTCCACTCGGGCTGAAAACGCTGTTGGGGACATTTCATTAATGTTGACTATAAATCATAAACTAAGCATTTTTCAGCTGAAATAATGAATGTAGTCCTCTTAATTCTTGCTTCTAAAGCATACGCAAGCAGAAATTTCAATGTACAATGATGTTTTTAAAAAAACGGTCAAAATGTGCTCCACTCGGGCTGAAAACGCTTGTTCGGAACATTTCCTTAATGTTGACTATAAATCATAAACTAAGCATTTTTCAGCTGAAATAATGAATGTAGTCCTCTTAATTCTTGCTTCTAAAGCATACGCAAGCAGAAATTTCAATGTACAATGATGTTTTTAAAAAAAACAGTCAAAATGTGCTCCACTCGGGCTGAAAACGCTGTTGGGGACATTTCATTAATGTTGACTACAAATCAAAAACTAAGCATTTTTCAGCTGAAATAATGAATGTAGTCCTCTTAATTCTTGCTTCTAAAGCATTCGCAAGCAGAAATTTCAATGTACAATGATGTTTTTAAAAAAACAGTCAAAATGTGCTCCACTCGGGCTGAAAACGCTGTTGGGGACATTTCATTAATGTTGACTATAAATCATAAACTAAGCATTTTTCAGCTGAAATAATGAATGTAGTCCTCTTAATTCTTGCTTCTAAAGCATACGCAAGCAGAAATTTCAATGTACAATGATGTTTTTAAAAAAACGGTCAAAATGTGCTCCACTCGGGCTGAAAACGCTTGTTTGGGACATTACATTAATGTTGACTATAAATCATAAACTAAGCATTTTTCAGCTGAAATAATGAATGTAGTCCTCTTAATTCTTGCTTCTAAAGCATACGCAAACAGAAATTTCAATGTACAATGATGTTTTTTAAAAAACGGTCAAAATGCTCCACTCGGGCTGAAAACGCTTGTTCGGAACATTTCCTTAATGTTGACTATAAATCATAAACTAAGCATTTTTCAGCTGAAATAATGAATGTAGTCCTCTTAATTCTTGCTTCTAAAGCATACGCAAGCAGAAATTTCAATGTACAATGATGTTTTTAAAAAAACGGTCAAAATGTGCTCCACTCGGGCTGAAAACGCTTGTTTGGAACATTTCATTAATGTTGACTATAAATCATAAACTAAGCATTTTTCAGCTGAAATAATGAATGTAGTCCTCTTAATTCTTGCTTCTAAAGCATACGCAAGCAGAAATTTCAATGTACAATGATGTTTTTAAAAAAACAGTCAAAATGTGCTCCACTCGGGCTGAAAACGCTGTTGGGGACATTTCATTAATGTTGACTATAAATCATAAACTAAGCATTTTTCAGCTGAAATAATGAATGTAGTCCTCTTAATTCTTGCTTCTAAAGCATACGCAAGCAGAAATTTCAATGTACAATGATGTTTTTAAAAAAAACAGTCAAAATGCGCTCCACTCGGGCTGAAAACGCTGTTGGGGACATTTCATTAATGTTGACTATAAATCATAAACTTAGCATTTTTCAGCTGAAAGAATGAATGTAGTCCTCTTAATTCTTGCTTCTAAAGCATACGCAAGCAGAAATTTCAATGTACAATGATGTTTTTAAAAAAACGGTCAAAATGTGCTCCACTCGGGCTGAAAACGCTTGTTCGGAACATTTCCTTAATGTTGACTATAAATCATAAACTAAGCATTTTTCAGCTGAAATAATGAATGTAGTCCTCTTAATTCTTGCTTCTAAAGCATACGCAAGCAGAAATTTCAATGTACAATGATGTTTTTAAAAAAACAGTCAAAATGTGCTCCACTCGGGCTGAAAACGCTTGTTTGGGACATGACATTAATGTTGACTATAAATCATAAACTAAGCATTTTTCAGCTGAAATAATGAATGTAGTCCTCTTAATTCTTGCTTCTAAAGCATACGCAAGCAGAAATTTCAATGTACAATGATGTTTTCAAAAAAAACAGTCAAAATGTGCTCCACTCGGGCTGAAAACGCTGTTGGGGACATTTCATTAATGTTGACTACAAATCAAAAACTAAGCATTTTTCAGCTGAAATAATGAATGTAGTCCTCTTAATTCTTGCTTCTAAAGCATTCGCAAGCAGAAATTTCAATGTACAATGATGTTTTTAAAAAAACAGTCAAAATGTGCTCCACTCGGGCTGAAAACGCTGTTGGGGACATTTCATTAATGTTGACTATAAATCATAAACTAAGCATTTTTCAGCTGAAATAATGAATGTAGTCCTCTTAATTCTTGCTTCTAAAGCATACGCAAGCAGAAATTTCAATGTACAATGATGTTTTTAAAAAAACGGTCAAAATGTGCTCCACTCGGGCTGAAAACGCTTGTTTGGGACATTACATTAATGTTGACTATAAATCATAAACTAAGCATTTTTCAGCTGAAATAATGAATGTAGTCCTCTTAATTCTTGCTTCTAAAGCATACGCAAACAGAAATTTCAATGTACAATGATGTTTTTTAAAAAACGGTCAAAATGTGCTCCACTCGGGCTGAAAACGCTTGTTCGGAACATTTCCTTAATGTTGACTATAAATCATAAACTAAGCATTTTTCAGCTGAAATAATGAATGTAGTCCTCTTAATTCTTGCTTCTAAAGCATACGCAAGCAGAAATTTCAATGTACAATGATGTTTTTAAAAAAAACAGTCAAAATGCGCTCCACTCGGGCTGAAAACGCTGTTGGGGACATTTCATTAATGTTGACTACAAATCAAAAACTAAGCATTTTTCAGCTGAAATAATGAATGTAGTCCTCTTAATTCTTGCTTCTAAAGCATTCGCAAGCAGAAATTTCAATGTACAATGATGTTTTTAAAAAAAGGGTCAAAATGTGCTCCACTCGGGCTGAAAACGCTTGTTTGGAACATTTCATTAATGTTGACTATAAATCATAAACTAAGCATTTTTCAGCTGAAATAATGAATGTAGTCCTCTTAATTCTTGCTTCTAAAGCATACGCAAGCAGAAATTTCAATGTACAATGATGTTTTTAAAAAAACGGTCAAAATGTGCTCCACTCGGGCTGAAAACGCTTGTTTGGGACATGACATTAATGTTGACTATAAATCATAAACTAAGCATTTTTCAGCTGAAATAATGAATGTAGTCCTCTTAATTCTTGCTTCTAAAGCATACGCAAACAGAAATTTCAATGTACAATGATGTTTTTTAAAAAACGGTCAAAATGTGCTCCACTCGGGCTGAAAACGCTTGTTCGGAACATTTCCTTAATGTTGACTATAAATCATAAACTAAGCATTTTTCAGCTGAAATAATGAATGTAGTCCTCTTAATTCTTGCTTCTAAAGCATACGCAAGCAGAAATTTCAATGTACAATGATGTTTTTAAAAAAACGGTCAAAATGTGCTCCACTCGGGCTGAAAACGCTTGTTCGGAACATTTCCTTAATGTTGACTATAAATCATAAACTAAGCATTTTTCAGCTGAAATAATGAATGTAGTCCTCTTAATTCTTGCTTCTAAAGCATACGCAAGCAGAAATTTCAATGTACAATGATGTTTTTAAAAAAAACAGTCAAAATGTGCTCCACTCGGGCTGAAAACGCTGTTGGGGACATTTCATTAATGTTGACTACAAATCAAAAACTAAGCATTTTTCAGCTGAAATAATGAATGTAGTCCTCTTAATTCTTGCTTCTAAAGCATTCGCAAGCAGAAATTTCAATGTACAATGATGTTTTTAAAAAAACAGTCAAAATGTGCTCCACTCGGGCTGAAAACGCTGTTGGGGACATTTCATTAATGTTGACTATAAATCATAAACTAAGCATTTTTCAGCTGAAATAATGAATGTAGTCCTCTTAATTCTTGCTTCTAAAGCATACGCAAGCAGAAATTTCAATGTACAATGATGTTTTTAAAAAAACGGTCAAAATGTGCTCCACTCGGGCTGAAAACGCTTGTTTGGGACATTACATTAATGTTGACTATAAATCATAAACTAAGCATTTTTCAGCTGAAATAATGAATGTAGTCCTCTTAATTCTTGCTTCTAAAGCATACGCAAACAGAAATTTCAATGTACAATGATGTTTTTTAAAAAACGGTCAAAATGTGCTCCACTCGGGCTGAAAACGCTTGTTCGGAACATTTCCTTAATGTTGACTATAAATCATAAACTAAGCATTTTTCAGCTGAAATAATGAATGTAGTCCTCTTAATTCTTGCTTCTAAAGCATACGCAAGCAGAAATTTCAATGTACAATGATGTTTTTAAAAAAAACAGTCAAAATGCGCTCCACTCGGGCTGAAAACGCTGTTGGGGACATTTCATTAATGTTGACTACAAATCAAAAACTAAGCATTTTTCAGCTGAAATAATGAATGTAGTCCTCTTAATTCTTGCTTCTAAAGCATACGCAAGCAGAAATTTCAATGTACAATGATGTTTTTTAAAAAACGGTCAAAATGTGCTCCACTCGGGCTGAAAACGCTTGTTCGGAACATTTCCTTAATGTTGACTATAAATCATAAACTAAGCATTTTTCAGCTGAAATAATGAATGTAGTCCTCTTAATTCTTGCTTCTAAAGCATACGCAAGCAGAAATTTCAATGTACAATGATGTTTTTAAAAAAAACAGTCAAAATGTGCTCCACTCGGGCTGAAAACGCTGTTGGGGACATTTCATTAATGTTGACTACAAATCAAAAACTAAGCATTTTTCAGCTGAAATAATGAATGTAGTCCTCTTAATTCTTGCTTCTAAAGCATTCGCAAGCAGAAATTTCAATGTACAATGATGTTTTTAAAAAAACAGTCAAAATGTGCTCCACTCGGGCTGAAAACGCTGTTGGGGACATTTCATTAATGTTGACTATAAATCATAAACTAAGCATTTTTCAGCTGAAATAATGAATGTAGTCCTCTTAATTCTTGCTTCTAAAGCATACGCAAGCAGAAATTTCAATGTACAATGATGTTTTTAAAAAAACGGTCAAAATGTGCTCCACTCGGGCTGAAAACGCTTGTTTGGGACATTACATTAATGTTGACTATAAATCATAAACTAAGCATTTTTCAGCTGAAATAATGAATGTAGTCCTCTTAATTCTTGCTTCTAAAGCATACGCAAACAGAAATTTCAATGTACAATGATGTTTTTTAAAAAACGGTCAAAATGTGCTCCACTCGGGCTGAAAACGCTTGTTCGGAACATTTCCTTAATGTTGACTATAAATCATAAACTAAGCATTTTTCAGCTGAAATAATGAATGTAGTCCTCTTAATTCTTGCTTCTAAAGCATACGCAAGCAGAAATTTCAATGTACAATGATGTTTTTAAAAAAAACAGTCAAAATGCGCTCCACTCGGGCTGAAAACGCTGTTGGGGACATTTCATTAATGTTGACTACAAATCAAAAACTAAGCATTTTTCAGCTGAAATAATGAATGTAGTCCTCTTAATTCTTGCTTCTAAAGCATACGCAAGCAGAAATTTCAATGTACAATGATGTTTTTTAAAAAACGGTCAAAATGTGCTCCACTCGGGCTGAAAACGCTTGTTCGGAACATTTCCTTAATGTTGACTATAAATCATAAACTAAGCATTTTTCAGCTGAAATAATGAATGTAGTCCTCTTAATTCTTGCTTCTAAAGCATACGCAAGCAGAAATTTCAATGTACAATGATGTTTTTAAAAAAAACAGTCAAAATGTGCTCCACTCGGGCTGAAAACGCTGTTGGGGACATTTCATTAATGTTGACTACAAATCAAAAACTAAGCATTTTTCAGCTGAAATAATGAATGTAGTCCTCTTAATTCTTGCTTCTAAAGCATTCGCAAGCAGAAATTTCAATGTACAATGATGTTTTTAAAAAAACAGTCAAAATGTGCTCCACTCGGGCTGAAAACGCTGTTGGGGACATTTCATTAATGTTGACTATAAATCATAAACTAAGCATTTTTCAGCTGAAATAATGAATGTAGTCCTCTTAATTCTTGCTTCTAAAGCATACGCAAGCAGAAATTTCAATGTACAATGATGTTTTTAAAAAAACGGTCAAAATGTGCTCCACTCGGGCTGAAAACGCTTGTTTGGGACATTACATTAATGTTGACTATAAATCATAAACTAAGCATTTTTCAGCTGAAATAATGAATGTAGTCCTCTTAATTCTTGCTTCTAAAGCATACGCAAACAGAAATTTCAATGTACAATGATGTTTTTTAAAAAACGGTCAAAATGTGCTCCACTCGGGCTGAAAACGCTTGTTCGGAACATTTCCTTAATGTTGACTATAAATCATAAACTAAGCATTTTTCAGCTGAAATAATGAATGTAGTCCTCTTAATTCTTGCTTCTAAAGCATACGCAAGCAGAAATTTCAATGTACAATGATGTTTTTAAAAAAAACAGTCAAAATGCGCTCCACTCGGGCTGAAAACGCTGTTGGGGACATTTCATTAATGTTGACTACAAATCAAAAACTAAGCATTTTTCAGCTGAAATAATGAATGTAGTCCTCTTAATTCTTGCTTCTAAAGCATACGCAAGCAGAAATTTCAATGTACAATGATGTTTTTTAAAAAACGGTCAAAATGTGCTCCACTCGGGCTGAAAACGCTTGTTCGGAACATTTCCTTAATGTTGACTATAAATCATAAACTAAGCATTTTTCAGCTGAAATAATGAATGTAGTCCTCTTAATTCTTGCTTCTAAAGCATACGCAAGCAGAAATTTCAATGTACAATGATGTTTTTAAAAAAAACAGTCAAAATGTGCTCCACTCGGGCTGAAAACGCTGTTGGGGACATTTCATTAATGTTGACTACAAATCAAAAACTAAGCATTTTTCAGCTGAAATAATGAATGTAGTCCTCTTAATTCTTGCTTCTAAAGCATTCGCAAGCAGAAATTTCAATGTACAATGATGTTTTTAAAAAAACAGTCAAAATGTGCTCCACTCGGGCTGAAAACGCTGTTGGGGACATTTCATTAATGTTGACTATAAATCATAAACTAAGCATTTTTCAGCTGAAATAATGAATGTAGTCCTCTTAATTCTTGCTTCTAAAGCATACGCAAGCAGAAATTTCAATGTACAATGATGTTTTTAAAAAAACGGTCAAAATGTGCTCCACTCGGGCTGAAAACGCTTGTTTAGGACATTACATTAATGTTGACTATAAATCATAAACTAAGCATTTTTCAGCTGAAATAATGAATGTAGTCCTCTTAATTCTTGCTTCTAAAGCATACGCAAACAGAAATTTCAATGTACAATGATGTTTTTTAAAAAACGGTCAAAATGTGCTCCACTCGGGCTGAAAACGCTTGTTCGGAACATTTCCTTAATGTTGACTATAAATCATAAACTAAGCATTTTTCAGCTGAAATAATGAATGTAGTCCTCTTAATTCTTGCTTCTAAAGCATACGCAAGCAGAAATTTCAATGTACAATGATGTTTTTAAAAAAAACAGTCAAAATGCGCTCCACTCGGGCTGAAAACGCTGTTGGGGACATTTCATTAATGTTGACTACAAATCAAAAACTAAGCATTTTTCAGCTGAAATAATGAATGTAGTCCTCTTAATTCTTGCTTCTAAAGCATTCGCAAGCAGAAATTTCAATGTACAATGATGTTTTTAAAAAAAGGGTCAAAATGTGCTCCACTCGGGCTGAAAACGCTTGTTTGGAACATTTCATTAATGTTGACTATAAATCATAAACTAAGCATTTTTCAGCTGAAATAATGAATGTAGTCCTCTTAATTCTTGCTTCTAAAGCATACGCAAGCAGAAATTTCAATGTACAATGATGTTTTTAAAAAAACGGTCAAAATGTGCTCCACTCGGGCTGAAAACGCTTGTTTGGGACATGACATTAATGTTGACTATAAATCATAAACTAAGCATTTTTCAGCTGAAATAATGAATGTAGTCCTCTTAATTCTTGCTTCTAAAGCATACGCAAACAGAAATTTCAATGTACAATGATGTTTTTTAAAAAACGGTCAAAATGTGCTCCACTCGGGCTGAAAACGCTTGTTCGGAACATTTCCTTAATGTTGACTATAAATCATAAACTAAGCATTTTTCAGCTGAAATAATGAATGTAGTCCTCTTAATTCTTGCTTCTAAAGCATACGCAAAAGAAATTTCAATGTACAATGATGTTTTTAAAAAAACGGTCAAAATGTGCTCCACTCGGGCTGAAAACGCTTGTTCGGAACATTTCCTTAATGTTGACTATAAATCATAAACTAAGCATTTTTCAGCTGAAATAATGAATGTAGTCCTCTTAATTCTTGCTTCTAAAGCATACGCAAGCAGAAATTTCAATGTACAATGATGTTTTTAAAAAAAACAGTCAAAATGTGCTCCACTCGGGCTGAAAACGCTTGTTTGGAACATTTCATTAATGTTGACTATAAATCATAAACTAAGCATTTTTCAGCTGAAATAATGAATGTAGTCCTCTTAATTCTTGCTTCTAAAGCATACACAAGCAGAAATTTCAATGTACAATGATGTTTTTAAAAAAACAGTCAAAATGTGCTCCACTCGGGCTGAAAACGCTGTTGGGGACATTTCATTAATGTTGACTATAAATCAAAAACTAAGCATTTTTCAGCTGAAATAATGAATGTAGTCCTCTTAATTCTTGCTTCTAAAGCATACGCAAGCAGAAATTTCAATGTACAATGATGTTTTTAAAAAAACGGTCAAAATGTGCTCCACTCGGGCTGAAAACGCTTGTTTGGGACATTACATTAATGTTGACTATAAATCATAAACTAAGCATTTTTCAGCTGAAATAATGAATGTAGTCCTCTTAATTCTTGCTTCTAAAGCATACGCAAACAGAAATTTCAATGTACAATGATGTTTTTTAAAAAACGGTCAAAATGTGCTCCACTCGGGCTGAAAACGCTTGTTCGGAACATTTCCTTAATGTTGACTATAAATCATAAACTAAGCATTTTTCAGCTGAAATAATGAATGTAGTCCTCTTAATTCTTGCTTCTAAAGCATACGCAAGCAGAAATTTCAATGTACAATGATGTTTTTAAAAAAAACAGTCAAAATGCGCTCCACTCGGGCTGAAAACGCTGTTGGGGACATTTCATTAATGTTGACTACAAATCAAAAACTAAGCATTTTTCAGCTGAAATAATGAATGTAGTCCTCTTAATTCTTGCTTCTAAAGCATACGCAAGCAGAAATTTCAATGTACAATGATGTTTTTAAAAAAAGGGTCAAAATGTGCTCCACTCGGGCTGAAAACGCTTGTTTGGAACATTTCATTAATGTTGACTATAAATCATAAACTAAGCATTTTTCAGCTGAAATAATGAATGTAGTCCTCTTAATTCTTGCTTCCAAAGCATACGCAAGCAGAAATTTCAATGTACAATGATGTTTTTAAAAAAAACAGTCAAAATGTGCTCCACTCGGGCTGAAAACGCTGTTGGGGACATTTCATTAATGTTGACTACAAATCAAAAACTAAGCATTTTTTCAGCTGAAATAATGAATGTAGTCCTCTTAATTCTTGCTTCTAAAGCATACGCAAGCAGAAATTTCAATGTACAATGATGTTTTTAAAAAAAACAGTCAAAATGCGCTCCACTCGGGCTGAAAACGCTGTTGGGGACATTTCATTAATGTTGACTATAAATCATAAACTAAGCATTTTTCAGCTGAAATAATGAATGTAGTCCTCTTAATTCTTGCTTCTTAAGCATACGCAAGCAGAAATTTCAATGTACAATGATGTTTTTAAAAAAACGGTCAAAATGTGCTCCACTCGGGCTGAAAACGCTTGTTTGGGACATTACATTAATGTTGACTATAAATCATAAACTAAGCATTTTTCAGCTGAAATAATGAATGTAGTCCTCTTAATTCTTGCTTCTAAAGCATACGCAAGCAGAAATTTCAATGTACAATGATGTTTTTAAAAAAACAGTCAAAATGTGCTCCACTCGGGCTGAAAACGCTTGTTTGGGACATGACATTAATGTTGACTATAAATCATAAACTAAGCATTTTTCAGCTGAAATAATGAATGTAGTCCTCTTAATTCTTGCTTCTAAAGCATACGCAAGCAGAAATTTCAATGTACAATGATGTTTTTAAAAAAACGGTCAAAATGTGCTCCACTCGGGCTGAAAACGCTTGTTCGGAACATTTCCTTAATGTTGACTATAAATCATAAACTAAGCATTTTTCAGCTGAAATAATGAATGTAGTCCTCTTAATTCTTGCTTCTAAAGCATACGCAAGCAGAAATTTCAATGTACAATGATGTTTTTAAAAAAAACAGTCAAAATGCGCTCCACTCGGGCTGAAAACGCTGTTGGGGACATTTCATTAATGTTGACTATAAATCATAAACTAAGCATTTTTCAGCTGAAATAATGAATGTAGTCCTCTTAATTCTTGCTTCTAAAGCATACGCAAGCAGAAATTTCAATGTACAATGATGTTTTTAAAAAAACGGTCAAAATGTGCTCCACTCGGGCTGAAAACGCTTGTTCGGAACATTTCCTTAATGTTGACTATAAATCATAAACTAAGCATTTTTCAGCTGAAATAATGAATGTAGTCCTCTTAATTCTTGCTTCTAAAGCATACGCAAGCAGAAATTTCAATGTACAATGATGTTTTTAAAAAAAACAGTCAAAATGTGCTCCACTCGGGCTGAAAACGCTGTTGGGGACATTTCATTAATGTTGACTACAAATCAAAAACTAAGCATTTTTCAGCTGAAATAATGAATGTAGTCCTCTTAATTCTTGCTTCTAAAGCATTCGCAAGCAGAAATTTCAATGTACAATGATGTTTTTAAAAAAACAGTCAAAATGTGCTCCACTCGGGCTGAAAACGCTGTTGGGGACATTTCATTAATGTTGACTATAAATCATAAACTAAGCATTTTTCAGCTGAAATAATGAATGTAGTCCTCTTAATTCTTGCTTCTAAAGCATACGCAAGCAGAAATTTCAATGTACAATGATGTTTTTAAAAAAACGGTCAAAATGTGCTCCACTCGGGCTGAAAACGCTTGTTTGGGACATTACATTAATGTTGACTATAAATCATAAACTAAGCATTTTTCAGCTGAAATAATGAATGTAGTCCTCTTAATTCTTGCTTCTAAAGCATACGCAAACAGAAATTTCAATGTACAATGATGTTTTTTAAAAAACGGTCAAAATGCTCCACTCGGGCTGAAAACGCTTGTTCGGAACATTTCCTTAATGTTGACTATAAATCATAAACTAAGCATTTTTCAGCTGAAATAATGAATGTAGTCCTCTTAATTCTTGCTTCTAAAGCATACGCAAGCAGAAATTTCAATGTACAATGATGTTTTTAAAAAAACGGTCAAAATGTGCTCCACTCGGGCTGAAAACGCTTGTTTGGAACATTTCATTAATGTTGACTATAAATCATAAACTAAGCATTTTTCAGCTGAAATAATGAATGTAGTCCTCTTAATTCTTGCTTCTAAAGCATACGCAAGCAGAAATTTCAATGTACAATGATGTTTTTAAAAAAACAGTCAAAATGTGCTCCACTCGGGCTGAAAACGCTGTTGGGGACATTTCATTAATGTTGACTATAAATCATAAACTAAGCATTTTTCAGCTGAAATAATGAATGTAGTCCTCTTAATTCTTGCTTCTAAAGCATACGCAAGCAGAAATTTCAATGTACAATGATGTTTTTAAAAAAAACAGTCAAAATGCGCTCCACTCGGGCTGAAAACGCTGTTGGGGACATTTCATTAATGTTGACTATAAATCATAAACTTAGCATTTTTCAGCTGAAAGAATGAATGTAGTCCTCTTAATTCTTGCTTCTAAAGCATACGCAAGCAGAAATTTCAATGTACAATGATGTTTTTAAAAAAACGGTCAAAATGTGCTCCACTCGGGCTGAAAACGCTTGTTCGGAACATTTCCTTAATGTTGACTATAAATCATAAACTAAGCATTTTTCAGCTGAAATAATGAATGTAGTCCTCTTAATTCTTGCTTCTAAAGCATACGCAAGCAGAAATTTCAATGTACAATGATGTTTTTAAAAAAACAGTCAAAATGTGCTCCACTCGGGCTGAAAACGCTTGTTTGGGACATGACATTAATGTTGACTATAAATCATAAACTAAGCATTTTTCAGCTGAAATAATGAATGTAGTCCTCTTAATTCTTGCTTCTAAAGCATACGCAAGCAGAAATTTCAATGTACAATGATGTTTTTAAAAAAAACAGTCAAAATGTGCTCCACTCGGGCTGAAAACGCTGTTGGGGACATTTCATTAATGTTGACTACAAATCAAAAACTAAGCATTTTTCAGCTGAAATAATGAATGTAGTCCTCTTAATTCTTGCTTCTAAAGCATTCGCAAGCAGAAATTTCAATGTACAATGATGTTTTTAAAAAAACAGTCAAAATGTGCTCCACTCGGGCTGAAAACGCTGTTGGGGACATTTCATTAATGTTGACTATAAATCATAAACTAAGCATTTTTCAGCTGAAATAATGAATGTAGTCCTCTTAATTCTTGCTTCTAAAGCATACGCAAGCAGAAATTTCAATGTACAATGATGTTTTTAAAAAAACGGTCAAAATGTGCTCCACTCGGGCTGAAAACGCTTGTTTGGGACATTACATTAATGTTGACTATAAATCATAAACTAAGCATTTTTCAGCTGAAATAATGAATGTAGTCCTCTTAATTCTTGCTTCTAAAGCATACGCAAACAGAAATTTCAATGTACAATGATGTTTTTTAAAAAACGGTCAAAATGTGCTCCACTCGGGCTGAAAACGCTTGTTCGGAACATTTCCTTAATGTTGACTATAAATCATAAACTAAGCATTTTTCAGCTGAAATAATGAATGTAGTCCTCTTAATTCTTGCTTCTAAAGCATACGCAAGCAGAAATTTCAATGTACAATGATGTTTTTAAAAAAAACAGTCAAAATGCGCTCCACTCGGGCTGAAAACGCTGTTGGGGACATTTCATTAATGTTGACTACAAATCAAAAACTAAGCATTTTTCAGCTGAAATAATGAATGTAGTCCTCTTAATTCTTGCTTCTAAAGCATACGCAAGCAGAAATTTCAATGTACAATGATGTTTTTTAAAAAACGGTCAAAATGTGCTCCACTCGGGCTGAAAACGCTTGTTCGGAACATTTCCTTAATGTTGACTATAAATCATAAACTAAGCATTTTTCAGCTGAAATAATGAATGTAGTCCTCTTAATTCTTGCTTCTAAAGCATACGCAAGCAGAAATTTCAATGTACAATGATGTTTTTAAAAAAACAGTCAAAATGTGCTCCACTCGGGCTGAAAACGCTTGTTTGGGACATTACATTAATGTTGACTATAAATCATAAACTAAGCATTTTTCAGCTGAAATAATGAATGTAGTCCTCTTAATTCTTGCTTCTAAAGCATACGCAAGCAGAAATTTCAATGTACAATGATGTTTTTAAAAAAACGGTCAAAATGTGCTCCACTCGGGCTGAAAACGCTTGTTTGGGACATTACATTAATGTTGACTATAAATCATAAACTAAGCATTTTTCAGCTGAAATAATGAATGTAGTCCTCTTAATTCTTGCTTCTAAAGCATACGCAAACAGAAATTTCAATGTACAATGATGTTTTTTAAAAAACGGTCAAAATGTGCTCCACTCGGGCTGAAAACGCTTGTTCGGAACATTTCCTTAATGTTGACTATAAATCATAAACTAAGCATTTTTCAGCTGAAATAATGAATGTAGTCCTCTTAATTCTTGCTTCTAAAGCATACGCAAGCAGAAATTTCAATGTACAATGATGTTTTTAAAAAAAACAGTCAAAATGCGCTCCACTCGGGCTGAAAACGCTGTTGGGGACATTTCATTAATGTTGACTACAAATCAAAAACTAAGCATTTTTCAGCTGAAATAATGAATGTAGTCCTCTTAATTCTTGCTTCTAAAGCATACGCAAGCAGAAATTTCAATGTACAATGATGTTTTTTAAAAAACGGTCAAAATGTGCTCCACTCGGGCTGAAAACGCTTGTTCGGAACATTTCCTTAATGTTGACTATAAATCATAAACTAAGCATTTTTCAGCTGAAATAATGAATGTAGTCCTCTTAATTCTTGCTTCTAAAGCATACGCAAGCAGAAATTTCAATGTACAATGATGTTTTTAAAAAAAACAGTCAAAATGTGCTCCACTCGGGCTGAAAACGCTGTTGGGGACATTTCATTAATGTTGACTACAAATCAAAAACTAAGCATTTTTCAGCTGAAATAATGAATGTAGTCCTCTTAATTCTTGCTTCTAAAGCATTCGCAAGCAGAAATTTCAATGTACAATGATGTTTTTAAAAAAACAGTCAAAATGTGCTCCACTCGGGCTGAAAACGCTGTTGGGGACATTTCATTAATGTTGACTATAAATCATAAACTAAGCATTTTTCAGCTGAAATAATGAATGTAGTCCTCTTAATTCTTGCTTCTAAAGCATACGCAAGCAGAAATTTCAATGTACAATGATGTTTTTAAAAAAACGGTCAAAATGTGCTCCACTCGGGCTGAAAACGCTTGTTTGGGACATTACATTAATGTTGACTATAAATCATAAACTAAGCATTTTTCAGCTGAAATAATGAATGTAGTCCTCTTAATTCTTGCTTCTAAAGCATACGCAAACAGAAATTTCAATGTACAATGATGTTTTTTAAAAAACGGTCAAAATGTGCTCCACTCGGGCTGAAAACGCTTGTTCGGAACATTTCCTTAATGTTGACTATAAATCATAAACTAAGCATTTTTCAGCTGAAATAATGAATGTAGTCCTCTTAATTCTTGCTTCTAAAGCATACGCAAGCAGAAATTTCAATGTACAATGATGTTTTTAAAAAAAACAGTCAAAATGCGCTCCACTCGGGCTGAAAACGCTGTTGGGGACATTTCATTAATGTTGACTACAAATCAAAAACTAAGCATTTTTCAGCTGAAATAATGAATGTAGTCCTCTTAATTCTTGCTTCTAAAGCATACGCAAGCAGAAATTTCAATGTACAATGATGTTTTTTAAAAAACGGTCAAAATGTGCTCCACTCGGGCTGAAAACGCTTGTTCGGAACATTTCCTTAATGTTGACTATAAATCATAAACTAAGCATTTTTCAGCTGAAATAATGAATGTAGTCCTCTTAATTCTTGCTTCTAAAGCATACGCAAGCAGAAATTTCAATGTACAATGATGTTTTTAAAAAAAACAGTCAAAATGTGCTCCACTCGGGCTGAAAACGCTGTTGGGGACATTTCATTAATGTTGACTACAAATCAAAAACTAAGCATTTTTCAGCTGAAATAATGAATGTAGTCCTCTTAATTCTTGCTTCTAAAGCATTCGCAAGCAGAAATTTCAATGTACAATGATGTTTTTAAAAAAACAGTCAAAATGTGCTCCACTCGGGCTGAAAACGCTGTTGGGGACATTTCATTAATGTTGACTATAAATCATAAACTAAGCATTTTTCAGCTGAAATAATGAATGTAGTCCTCTTAATTCTTGCTTCTAAAGCATACGCAAGCAGAAATTTCAATGTACAATGATGTTTTTAAAAAAACGGTCAAAATGTGCTCCACTCGGGCTGAAAACGCTTGTTTGGGACATTACATTAATGTTGACTATAAATCATAAACTAAGCATTTTTCAGCTGAAATAATGAATGTAGTCCTCTTAATTCTTGCTTCTAAAGCATACGCAAACAGAAATTTCAATGTACAATGATGTTTTTTAAAAAACGGTCAAAATGTGCTCCACTCGGGCTGAAAACGCTTGTTCGGAACATTTCCTTAATGTTGACTATAAATCATAAACTAAGCATTTTTCAGCTGAAATAATGAATGTAGTCCTCTTAATTCTTGCTTCTAAAGCATACGCAAGCAGAAATTTCAATGTACAATGATGTTTTTAAAAAAAACAGTCAAAATGCGCTCCACTCGGGCTGAAAACGCTGTTGGGGACATTTCATTAATGTTGACTACAAATCAAAAACTAAGCATTTTTCAGCTGAAATAATGAATGTAGTCCTCTTAATTCTTGCTTCTAAAGCATACGCAAGCAGAAATTTCAATGTACAATGATGTTTTTTAAAAAACGGTCAAAATGTGCTCCACTCGGGCTGAAAACGCTTGTTCGGAACATTTCCTTAATGTTGACTATAAATCATAAACTAAGCATTTTTCAGCTGAAATAATGAATGTAGTCCTCTTAATTCTTGCTTCTAAAGCATACGCAAGCAGAAATTTCAATGTACAATGATGTTTTTAAAAAAAACAGTCAAAATGTGCTCCACTCGGGCTGAAAACGCTGTTGGGGACATTTCATTAATGTTGACTACAAATCAAAAACTAAGCATTTTTCAGCTGAAATAATGAATGTAGTCCTCTTAATTCTTGCTTCTAAAGCATTCGCAAGCAGAAATTTCAATGTACAATGATGTTTTTAAAAAAACAGTCAAAATGTGCTCCACTCGGGCTGAAAACGCTGTTGGGGACATTTCATTAATGTTGACTATAAATCATAAACTAAGCATTTTTCAGCTGAAATAATGAATGTAGTCCTCTTAATTCTTGCTTCTAAAGCATACGCAAGCAGAAATTTCAATGTACAATGATGTTTTTAAAAAAACGGTCAAAATGTGCTCCACTCGGGCTGAAAACGCTTGTTTAGGACATTACATTAATGTTGACTATAAATCATAAACTAAGCATTTTTCAGCTGAAATAATGAATGTAGTCCTCTTAATTCTTGCTTCTAAAGCATACGCAAACAGAAATTTCAATGTACAATGATGTTTTTTAAAAAACGGTCAAAATGTGCTCCACTCGGGCTGAAAACGCTTGTTCGGAACATTTCCTTAATGTTGACTATAAATCATAAACTAAGCATTTTTCAGCTGAAATAATGAATGTAGTCCTCTTAATTCTTGCTTCTAAAGCATACGCAAGCAGAAATTTCAATGTACAATGATGTTTTTAAAAAAAACAGTCAAAATGCGCTCCACTCGGGCTGAAAACGCTGTTGGGGACATTTCATTAATGTTGACTACAAATCAAAAACTAAGCATTTTTCAGCTGAAATAATGAATGTAGTCCTCTTAATTCTTGCTTCTAAAGCATTCGCAAGCAGAAATTTCAATGTACAATGATGTTTTTAAAAAAAGGGTCAAAATGTGCTCCACTCGGGCTGAAAACGCTTGTTTGGAACATTTCATTAATGTTGACTATAAATCATAAACTAAGCATTTTTCAGCTGAAATAATGAATGTAGTCCTCTTAATTCTTGCTTCTAAAGCATACGCAAGCAGAAATTTCAATGTACAATGATGTTTTTAAAAAAACGGTCAAAATGTGCTCCACTCGGGCTGAAAACGCTTGTTTGGGACATGACATTAATGTTGACTATAAATCATAAACTAAGCATTTTTCAGCTGAAATAATGAATGTAGTCCTCTTAATTCTTGCTTCTAAAGCATACGCAAACAGAAATTTCAATGTACAATGATGTTTTTTAAAAAACGGTCAAAATGTGCTCCACTCGGGCTGAAAACGCTTGTTCGGAACATTTCCTTAATGTTGACTATAAATCATAAACTAAGCATTTTTCAGCTGAAATAATGAATGTAGTCCTCTTAATTCTTGCTTCTAAAGCATACGCAAAAGAAATTTCAATGTACAATGATGTTTTTAAAAAAACGGTCAAAATGTGCTCCACTCGGGCTGAAAACGCTTGTTCGGAACATTTCCTTAATGTTGACTATAAATCATAAACTAAGCATTTTTCAGCTGAAATAATGAATGTAGTCCTCTTAATTCTTGCTTCTAAAGCATACGCAAGCAGAAATTTCAATGTACAATGATGTTTTTAAAAAAAACAGTCAAAATGTGCTCCACTCGGGCTGAAAACGCTTGTTTGGAACATTTCATTAATGTTGACTATAAATCATAAACTAAGCATTTTTCAGCTGAAATAATGAATGTAGTCCTCTTAATTCTTGCTTCTAAAGCATACACAAGCAGAAATTTCAATGTACAATGATGTTTTTAAAAAAACAGTCAAAATGTGCTCCACTCGGGCTGAAAACGCTGTTGGGGACATTTCATTAATGTTGACTATAAATCAAAAACTAAGCATTTTTCAGCTGAAATAATGAATGTAGTCCTCTTAATTCTTGCTTCTAAAGCATACGCAAGCAGAAATTTCAATGTACAATGATGTTTTTAAAAAAACGGTCAAAATGTGCTCCACTCGGGCTGAAAACGCTTGTTTGGGACATTACATTAATGTTGACTATAAATCATAAACTAAGCATTTTTCAGCTGAAATAATGAATGTAGTCCTCTTAATTCTTGCTTCTAAAGCATACGCAAACAGAAATTTCAATGTACAATGATGTTTTTTAAAAAACGGTCAAAATGTGCTCCACTCGGGCTGAAAACGCTTGTTCGGAACATTTCCTTAATGTTGACTATAAATCATAAACTAAGCATTTTTCAGCTGAAATAATGAATGTAGTCCTCTTAATTCTTGCTTCTAAAGCATACGCAAGCAGAAATTTCAATGTACAATGATGTTTTTAAAAAAAACAGTCAAAATGCGCTCCACTCGGGCTGAAAACGCTGTTGGGGACATTTCATTAATGTTGACTACAAATCAAAAACTAAGCATTTTTCAGCTGAAATAATGAATGTAGTCCTCTTAATTCTTGCTTCTAAAGCATACGCAAGCAGAAATTTCAATGTACAATGATGTTTTTAAAAAAAGGGTCAAAATGTGCTCCACTCGGGCTGAAAACGCTTGTTTGGAACATTTCATTAATGTTGACTATAAATCATAAACTAAGCATTTTTCAGCTGAAATAATGAATGTAGTCCTCTTAATTCTTGCTTCCAAAGCATACGCAAGCAGAAATTTCAATGTACAATGATGTTTTTAAAAAAAACAGTCAAAATGTGCTCCACTCGGGCTGAAAACGCTGTTGGGGACATTTCATTAATGTTGACTACAAATCAAAAACTAAGCATTTTTTCAGCTGAAATAATGAATGTAGTCCTCTTAATTCTTGCTTCTAAAGCATACGCAAGCAGAAATTTCAATGTACAATGATGTTTTTAAAAAAAACAGTCAAAATGCGCTCCACTCGGGCTGAAAACGCTGTTGGGGACATTTCATTAATGTTGACTATAAATCATAAACTAAGCATTTTTCAGCTGAAATAATGAATGTAGTCCTCTTAATTCTTGCTTCTTAAGCATACGCAAGCAGAAATTTCAATGTACAATGATGTTTTTAAAAAAACGGTCAAAATGTGCTCCACTCGGGCTGAAAACGCTTGTTTGGGACATTACATTAATGTTGACTATAAATCATAAACTAAGCATTTTTCAGCTGAAATAATGAATGTAGTCCTCTTAATTCTTGCTTCTAAAGCATACGCAAGCAGAAATTTCAATGTACAATGATGTTTTTAAAAAAACAGTCAAAATGTGCTCCACTCGGGCTGAAAACGCTTGTTTGGGACATGACATTAATGTTGACTATAAATCATAAACTAAGCATTTTTCAGCTGAAATAATGAATGTAGTCCTCTTAATTCTTGCTTCTAAAGCATACGCAAGCAGAAATTTCAATGTACAATGATGTTTTTAAAAAAACGGTCAAAATGTGCTCCACTCGGGCTGAAAACGCTTGTTCGGAACATTTCCTTAATGTTGACTATAAATCATAAACTAAGCATTTTTCAGCTGAAATAATGAATGTAGTCCTCTTAATTCTTGCTTCTAAAGCATACGCAAGCAGAAATTTCAATGTACAATGATGTTTTTAAAAAAAACAGTCAAAATGCGCTCCACTCGGGCTGAAAACGCTGTTGGGGACATTTCATTAATGTTGACTATAAATCATAAACTAAGCATTTTTCAGCTGAAATAATGAATGTAGTCCTCTTAATTCTTGCTTCTAAAGCATACGCAAGCAGAAATTTCAATGTACAATGATGTTTTTAAAAAAACGGTCAAAATGTGCTCCACTCGGGCTGAAAACGCTTGTTCGGAACATTTCCTTAATGTTGACTATAAATCATAAACTAAGCATTTTTCAGCTGAAATAATGAATGTAGTCCTCTTAATTCTTGCTTCTAAAGCATACGCAAGCAGAAATTTCAATGTACAATGATGTTTTTAAAAAAAACAGTCAAAATGTGCTCCACTCGGGCTGAAAACGCTGTTGGGGACATTTCATTAATGTTGACTACAAATCAAAAACTAAGCATTTTTCAGCTGAAATAATGAATGTAGTCCTCTTAATTCTTGCTTCTAAAGCATTCGCAAGCAGAAATTTCAATGTACAATGATGTTTTTAAAAAAACAGTCAAAATGTGCTCCACTCGGGCTGAAAACGCTGTTGGGGACATTTCATTAATGTTGACTATAAATCATAAACTAAGCATTTTTCAGCTGAAATAATGAATGTAGTCCTCTTAATTCTTGCTTCTAAAGCATACGCAAGCAGAAATTTCAATGTACAATGATGTTTTTAAAAAAACGGTCAAAATGTGCTCCACTCGGGCTGAAAACGCTTGTTTGGGACATTACATTAATGTTGACTATAAATCATAAACTAAGCATTTTTCAGCTGAAATAATGAATGTAGTCCTCTTAATTCTTGCTTCTAAAGCATACGCAAACAGAAATTTCAATGTACAATGATGTTTTTTAAAAAACGGTCAAAATGCTCCACTCGGGCTGAAAACGCTTGTTCGGAACATTTCCTTAATGTTGACTATAAATCATAAACTAAGCATTTTTCAGCTGAAATAATGAATGTAGTCCTCTTAATTCTTGCTTCTAAAGCATACGCAAGCAGAAATTTCAATGTACAATGATGTTTTTAAAAAAACGGTCAAAATGTGCTCCACTCGGGCTGAAAACGCTTGTTTGGAACATTTCATTAATGTTGACTATAAATCATAAACTAAGCATTTTTCAGCTGAAATAATGAATGTAGTCCTCTTAATTCTTGCTTCTAAAGCATACGCAAGCAGAAATTTCAATGTACAATGATGTTTTTAAAAAAACAGTCAAAATGTGCTCCACTCGGGCTGAAAACGCTGTTGGGGACATTTCATTAATGTTGACTATAAATCATAAACTAAGCATTTTTCAGCTGAAATAATGAATGTAGTCCTCTTAATTCTTGCTTCTAAAGCATACGCAAGCAGAAATTTCAATGTACAATGATGTTTTTAAAAAAAACAGTCAAAATGCGCTCCACTCGGGCTGAAAACGCTGTTGGGGACATTTCATTAATGTTGACTATAAATCATAAACTTAGCATTTTTCAGCTGAAAGAATGAATGTAGTCCTCTTAATTCTTGCTTCTAAAGCATACGCAAGCAGAAATTTCAATGTACAATGATGTTTTTAAAAAAACGGTCAAAATGTGCTCCACTCGGGCTGAAAACGCTTGTTCGGAACATTTCCTTAATGTTGACTATAAATCATAAACTAAGCATTTTTCAGCTGAAATAATGAATGTAGTCCTCTTAATTCTTGCTTCTAAAGCATACGCAAGCAGAAATTTCAATGTACAATGATGTTTTTAAAAAAACAGTCAAAATGTGCTCCACTCGGGCTGAAAACGCTTGTTTGGGACATGACATTAATGTTGACTATAAATCATAAACTAAGCATTTTTCAGCTGAAATAATGAATGTAGTCCTCTTAATTCTTGCTTCTAAAGCATACGCAAGCAGAAATTTCAATGTACAATGATGTTTTTAAAAAAAACAGTCAAAATGTGCTCCACTCGGGCTGAAAACGCTGTTGGGGACATTTCATTAATGTTGACTACAAATCAAAAACTAAGCATTTTTCAGCTGAAATAATGAATGTAGTCCTCTTAATTCTTGCTTCTAAAGCATTCGCAAGCAGAAATTTCAATGTACAATGATGTTTTTAAAAAAACAGTCAAAATGTGCTCCACTCGGGCTGAAAACGCTGTTGGGGACATTTCATTAATGTTGACTATAAATCATAAACTAAGCATTTTTCAGCTGAAATAATGAATGTAGTCCTCTTAATTCTTGCTTCTAAAGCATACGCAAGCAGAAATTTCAATGTACAATGATGTTTTTAAAAAAACGGTCAAAATGTGCTCCACTCGGGCTGAAAACGCTTGTTTGGGACATTACATTAATGTTGACTATAAATCATAAACTAAGCATTTTTCAGCTGAAATAATGAATGTAGTCCTCTTAATTCTTGCTTCTAAAGCATACGCAAACAGAAATTTCAATGTACAATGATGTTTTTTAAAAAACGGTCAAAATGTGCTCCACTCGGGCTGAAAACGCTTGTTCGGAACATTTCCTTAATGTTGACTATAAATCATAAACTAAGCATTTTTCAGCTGAAATAATGAATGTAGTCCTCTTAATTCTTGCTTCTAAAGCATACGCAAGCAGAAATTTCAATGTACAATGATGTTTTTAAAAAAAACAGTCAAAATGCGCTCCACTCGGGCTGAAAACGCTGTTGGGGACATTTCATTAATGTTGACTACAAATCAAAAACTAAGCATTTTTCAGCTGAAATAATGAATGTAGTCCTCTTAATTCTTGCTTCTAAAGCATACGCAAGCAGAAATTTCAATGTACAATGATGTTTTTTAAAAAACGGTCAAAATGTGCTCCACTCGGGCTGAAAACGCTTGTTCGGAACATTTCCTTAATGTTGACTATAAATCATAAACTAAGCATTTTTCAGCTGAAATAATGAATGTAGTCCTCTTAATTCTTGCTTCTAAAGCATACGCAAGCAGAAATTTCAATGTACAATGATGTTTTTAAAAAAACGGTCAAAATGTGCTCCACTCGGGCTGAAAACGCTTGTTTGGAACATTTCATTAATGTTGACTATAAATCATAAACTAAGCATTTTTCAGCTGAAATAATGAATGTAGTCCTCTTAATTCTTGCTTCTAAAGCATACGCAAGCAGAAATTTCAATGTACAATGATGTTTTTAAAAAAACAGTCAAAATGTGCTCCACTCGGGCTGAAAACGCTGTTGGGGACATTTCATTAATGTTGACTATAAATCATAAACTAAGCATTTTTCAGCTGAAATAATGAATGTAGTCCTCTTAATTCTTGCTTCTAAAGCATACGCAAGCAGAAATTTCAATGTACAATGATGTTTTTAAAAAAAACAGTCAAAATGCGCTCCACTCGGGCTGAAAACGCTGTTGGGGACATTTCATTAATATTGACTATAAATCATAAACTTAGCATTTTTCAGCTGAAAGAATGAATGTAGTCCTCTTAATTCTTGCTTCTAAAGCATACGCAAGCAGAAATTTCAATGTACAATGATGTTTTTAAAAAAACGGTCAAAATGTGCTCCACTCGGGCTGAAAACGCTTGTTCGGAACATTTCCTTAATGTTGACTATAAATCATAAACTAAGCATTTTTCAGCTGAAATAATGAATGTAGTCCTCTTAATTCTTGCTTCTAAAGCATACGCAAGCAGAAATTTCAATGTACAATGATGTTTTTAAAAAAACAGTCAAAATGTGCTCCACTCGGGCTGAAAACGCTTGTTTGGGACATGACATTAATGTTGACTATAAATCATAAACTAAGCATTTTTCAGCTGAAATAATGAATGTAGTCCTCTTAATTCTTGCTTCTAAAGCATACGCAAGCAGAAATTTCAATGTACAATGATGTTTTTAAAAAAAACAGTCAAAATGTGCTCCACTCGGGCTGAAAACGCTGTTGGGGACATTTCATTAATGTTGACTACAAATCAAAAACTAAGCATTTTTCAGCTGAAATAATGAATGTAGTCCTCTTAATTCTTGCTTCTAAAGCATTCGCAAGCAGAAATTTCAATGTACAATGATGTTTTTAAAAAAACAGTCAAAATGTGCTCCACTCGGGCTGAAAACGCTGTTGGGGACATTTCATTAATGTTGACTATAAATCATAAACTAAGCATTTTTCAGCTGAAATAATGAATGTAGTCCTCTTAATTCTTGCTTCTAAAGCATACGCAAGCAGAAATTTCAATGTACAATGATGTTTTTAAAAAAACGGTCAAAATGTGCTCCACTCGGGCTGAAAACGCTTGTTTGGGACATTACATTAATGTTGACTATAAATCATAAACTAAGCATTTTTCAGCTGAAATAATGAATGTAGTCCTCTTAATTCTTGCTTCTAAAGCATACGCAAACAGAAATTTCAATGTACAATGATGTTTTTTAAAAAACGGTCAAAATGTGCTCCACTCGGGCTGAAAACGCTTGTTCGGAACATTTCCTTAATGTTGACTATAAATCATAAACTAAGCATTTTTCAGCTGAAATAATGAATGTAGTCCTCTTAATTCTTGCTTCTAAAGCATACGCAAGCAGAAATTTCAATGTACAATGATGTTTTTAAAAAAAACAGTCAAAATGCGCTCCACTCGGGCTGAAAACGCTGTTGGGGACATTTCATTAATGTTGACTACAAATCAAAAACTAAGCATTTTTCAGCTGAAATAATGAATGTAGTCCTCTTAATTCTTGCTTCTAAAGCATTCGCAAGCAGAAATTTCAATGTAAAATGATGTTTTTAAAAAAAGGGTCAAAATGTGCTCCACTCGGGCTGAAAACGCTTGTTTGGAACATTTCATTAATGTTGACTATAAATCATAAACTAAGCATTTTTCAGCTGAAATAATGAATGTAGTCCTCTTAATTCTTGCTTCTAAAGCATACGCAAGCAGAAATTTCAATGTACAATGATGTTTTTAAAAAAACGGTCAAAATGTGCTCCACTCGGGCTGAAAACGCTTGTTTGGGACATGACATTAATGTTGACTATAAATCATAAACTAAGCATTTTTCAGCTGAAATAATGAATGTAGTCCTCTTAATTCTTGCTTCTAAAGCATACGCAAACAGAAATTTCAATGTACAATGATGTTTTTTAAAAAACGGTCAAAATGTGCTCCACTCGGGCTGAAAACGCTTGTTCGGAACATTTCCTTAATGTTGACTATAAATCATAAACTAAGCATTTTTCAGCTGAAATAATGAATGTAGTCCTCTTAATTCTTGCTTCTAAAGCATACGCAAGCAGAAATTTCAATGTACAATGATGTTTTTAAAAAAAACAGTCAAAATGCGCTCCACTCGGGCTGAAAACGCTGTTGGGGACATTTCATTAATGTTGACTACAAATCAAAAACTAAGCATTTTTCAGCTGAAATAATGAATGTAGTCCTCTTAATTCTTGCTTCTAAAGCATACGCAAGCAGAAATTTCAATGTACAATGATGTTTTTTAAAAAACGGTCAAAATGTGCTCCACTCGGGCTGAAAACGCTTGTTCGGAACATTTCCTTAATGTTGACTATAAATCATAAACTAAGCATTTTTCAGCTGAAATAATGAATGTAGTCCTCTTAATTCTTGCTTCTAAAGCATACGCAAGCAGAAATTTCAATGTACAATGATGTTTTTAAAAAAAACAGTCAAAATGCGCTCCACTCGGGCTGAAAACGCTGTTGGGGACATTTCATTAATGTTGACTACAAATCAAAAACTAAGCATTTTTCAGCTGAAATAATGAATGTAGTCCTCTTAATTCTTGCTTCTAAAGCATACGCAAGCAGAAATTTCAATGTACAATGATGTTTTTAAAAAAAGGGTCAAAATGTGCTCCACTCGGGCTGAAAACGCTGTTGGGGACATTTCATTAATGTTGACTACAAATCAAAAACTAAGCATTTTTCAGCTGAAATAATGAATGTAGTCCTCTTAATTCTTGCTTCTAAAGCATTCGCAAGCAGAAATTTCAATGTACAATGATGTTTTTAAAAAAACAGTCAAAATGTGCTCCACTCGGGCTGAAAACGCTGTTGGGGACATTTCATTAATGTTGACTATAAATCATAAACTAAGCATTTTTCAGCTGAAATAATGAATGTAGTCCTCTTAATTCTTGCTTCTAAAGCATACGCAAGCAGAAATTTCAATGTACAATGATGTTTTTAAAAAAACGGTCAAAATGTGCTCCACTCGGGCTGAAAACGCTTGTTTGGGACATTACATTAATGTTGACTATAAATCATAAACTAAGCATTTTTCAGCTGAAATAATGAATGTAGTCCTCTTAATTCTTGCTTCTAAAGCATACGCAAGCAGAAATTTCAATGTACAATGATGTTTTTAAAAAAACGGTCAAAATGTGCTCCACTCGGGCTGAAAACGCTTGTTCGGAACATTTCCTTAATGTTGACTATAAATCATAAACTAAGCATTTTTCAGCTGAAATAATGAATGTAGTCCTCTTAATTCTTGCTTCTAAAGCATACGCAAGCAGAAATTTCAATGTACAATGATGTTTTTAAAAAAAACAGTCAAAATGCGCTCCACTCGGGCTGAAAACGCTGTTGGGGACATTTCATTAATGTTGACTATAAATCATAAACTAAGCATTTTTCAGCTGAAATAATGAATGTAGTCCTCTTAATTCTTGCTTCTAAAGCATACGCAAGCAGAAATTTCAATGTACAATGATGTTTTTAAAAAAAACAGTCAAAATGCGCTCCACTCGGGCTGAAAACGCTGTTGGGGACATTTCATTAATGTTGACTACAAATCAAAAACTAAGCATTTTTCAGCTGAAATAATGAATGTAGTCCTCTTAATTCTTGCTTCTAAAGCATACGCAAGCAGAAATTTCAATGTACAATGATGTTTTTAAAAAAAACAGTCAAAATGTGCTCCACTCGGGCTGAAAACGCTGTTGGGGACATTTCATTAATGTTGACTACAAATCAAAAACTAAGCATTTTTCAGCTGAAATAATGAATGTAGTCCTCTTAATTCTTGCTTCTAAAGCATTCGCAAGCAGAAATTTCAATGTACAATGATGTTTTTAAAAAAACAGTCAAAATGTGCTCCACTCGGGCTGAAAACGCTGTTGGGGACATTTCATTAATGTTGACTATAAATCATAAACTAAGCATTTTTCAGCTGAAATAATGAATGTAGTCCTCTTAATTCTTGCTTCTAAAGCATACGCAAGCAGAAATTTCAATGTACAATGATGTTTTTAAAAAAACAGTCAAAATGTGCTCCACTCGGGCTGAAAACGCTTGTTTGGGACATGACATTAATGTTGACTATAAATCATAAACTAAGCATTTTTCAGCTGAAATAATGAATGTAGTCCTCTTAATTCTTGCTTCTAAAGCATACGCAAGCAGAAATTTCAATGTACAATGATGTTTTTAAAAAAACGGTCAAAATGTGCTCCACTCGGGCTGAAAACGCTTGTTCGGAACATTTCCTTAATGTTGACTATAAATCATAAACTAAGCATTTTTCAGCTGAAATAATGAATGTAGTCCTCTTAATTCTTGCTTCTAAAGCATACGCAAGCAGAAATTTCAATGTACAATGATGTTTTTAAAAAAAACAGTCAAAATGCGCTCCACTCGGGCTGAAAACGCTGTTGGGGACATTTCATTAATGTTGACTATAAATCATAAACTAAGCATTTTTCAGCTGAAATAATGAATGTAGTCCTCTTAATTCTTGCTTCTAAAGCATACGCAAGCAGAAATTTCAATGTACAATGATGTTTTTAAAAAAACGGTCAAAATGTGCTCCACTCGGGCTGAAAACGCTTGTTCGGAACATTTCCTTAATGTTGACTATAAATCATAAACTAAGCATTTTTCAGCTGAAATAATGAATGTAGTCCTCTTAATTCTTGCTTCTAAAGCATACGCAAGCAGAAATTTCAATGTACAATGATGTTTTTAAAAAAAACAGTCAAAATGTGCTCCACTCGGGCTGAAAACGCTGTTGGGGACATTTCATTAATCTTGACTACAAATCAAAAACTAAGCATTTTTCAGCTGAAATAATGAATGTAGTCCTCTTAATTCTTGCTTCTAAAGCATTCGCAAGCAGAAATTTCAATGTACAATGATGTTTTTAAAAAAACAGTCAAAATGTGCTCCACTCGGGCTGAAAACGCTGTTGGGGACATTTCATTAATGTTGACTATAAATCATAAACTAAGCATTTTTCAGCTGAAATAATGAATGTAGTCCTCTTAATTCTTGCTTCTAAAGCATACGCAAGCAGAAATTTCAATGTACAATGATGTTTTTAAAAAAACAGTCAAAATGTGCTCCACTCGGGCTGAAAACGCTTGTTTGGGACATGACATTAATGTTGACTATAAATCATAAACTAAGCATTTTTCAGCTGAAATAATGAATGTAGTCCTCTTAATTCTTGCTTCTAAAGCATACGCAAGCAGAAATTTCAATGTACAATGATGTTTTTAAAAAAACAGTCAAAATGTGCTCCACTCGGGCTGAAAACGCTTGTTTGGGACATGACATTAATGTTGACTATAAATCATAAACTAAGCATTTTTCAGCTGAAATAATGAATGTAGTCCTCTTAATTCTTGCTTCTAAAGCATACGCAAGCAGAAATTTCAATGTACAATGATGTTTTTAAAAAAAGGGTCAAAATGTGCTCCACTCGGGCTGAAAACGCTTGTTTGGAACATTTCCTTAATGTTGACTATAAATCATAAACTAAGCATTTTTCAGCTGAAATAATGAATGTAGTCCTCTTAATTCTTGCTTCTAAAGCATACGCAAGCAGAAATTTCAATGTACAATGATGTTTTTAAAAAAACAGTCAAAATGTGCTCCACTCGGGCTGAAAACGCTGTTGGGGACATTTCATTAATGTTGACTACAAATCAAAAACTAAGCATTTTTCAGCTGAAATAATGAATGTAGTCCTCTTAATTCTTGCTTCTAAAGCATTCGCAAGCAGAAATTTCAATGTACAATGATGTTTTTAAAAAAACAGTCAAAATGTGCTCCACTCGGGCTGAAAACGCTGTTGGGGACATTTCATTAATGTTGACTATAAATCATAAACTAAGCATTTTTCAGCTGAAATAATGAATGTAGTCCTCTTAATTCTTGCTTCTAAAGCATACGCAAGCAGAAATTTCAATGTACAATGATGTTTTTAAAAAAAACAGTCAAAATGCGCTCCACTCGGGCTGAAAACGCTGTTGGGGACATTTCATTAATATTGACTATAAATCATAAACTTAGCATTTTTCAGCTGAAAGAATGAATGTAGTCCTCTTAATTCTTGCTTCTAAAGCATACGCAAGCAGAAATTTCAATGTACAATGATGTTTTTAAAAAAACGGTCAAAATGTGCTCCACTCGGGCTGAAAACGCTTGTTCGGAACATTTCCTTAATGTTGACTATAAATCATAAACTAAGCATTTTTCAGCTGAAATAATGAATGTAGTCCTCTTAATTCTTGCTTCTAAAGCATACGCAAGCAGAAATTTCAATGTACAATGATGTTTTTAAAAAAACAGTCAAAATGTGCTCCACTCGGGCTGAAAACGCTTGTTTGGGACATGACATTAATGTTGACTATAAATCATAAACTAAGCATTTTTCAGCTGAAATAATGAATGTAGTCCTCTTAATTCTTGCTTCTAAAGCATACGCAAGCAGAAATTTCAATGTACAATGATGTTTTTAAAAAAAACAGTCAAAATGTGCTCCACTCGGGCTGAAAACGCTGTTGGGGACATTTCATTAATGTTGACTACAAATCAAAAACTAAGCATTTTTCAGCTGAAATAATGAATGTAGTCCTCTTAATTCTTGCTTCTAAAGCATTCGCAAGCAGAAATTTCAATGTACAATGATGTTTTTAAAAAAACAGTCAAAATGTGCTCCACTCGGGCTGAAAACGCTGTTGGGGACATGACATTAATGTTGACTATAAATCATAAACTAAGCATTTTTCAGCTGAAATAATGAATGTAGTCCTCTTAATTCTTGCTTCTAAAGCATACGCAAACAGAAATTTCAATGTACAATGATGTTTTTTAAAAAACGGTCAAAATGTGCTCCACTCGGGCTGAAAACGCTTGTTCGGAACATTTCCTTAATGTTGACTATAAATCATAAACTAAGCATTTTTCAGCTGAAATAATGAATGTAGTCCTCTTAATTCTT